>NW_009925971.1:28533-118772 GCF_000696875.1 Nestor notabilis | reverse complement strand
AGGGAAAGATGTATTGACAAATGGCACTGAGCATAATAAACTGCTCATCGTTATGAATGCTGGGATCCAAATTATCAAAACAGATGTACAGTTTCCAGATCTTAGCTGCACTGTCAGAATATTCCTGCTTTCGTCTTGCATAGTCATCCATAATGAAAAGAAAACAAGCAGATTTGCCTTTCTCTTGGGTCTATCTTTATTGCTCACTCAACATTAATTACAGAATACTGTTGGAATAGCAGACTACCAGGCACCAGCACCCTGAGCAGAGTATGTTGCTTACTCCTGTCACTTCTGCATGTAGCATATAGCTAAAATTATCCTCAGCACACACACAGCATTAACGTGGTCATGTGGGAAAGCATCATTTTTTGTCTACTCCTTTCTAAATTTATCTGACAAAAATGTGTCATGTTGTAAGAAAGGGAAAGAAAAATGAGTGAAGGCTGCCATTTTCCCATTGAAGCCATAAAAAGGAGGAGGTAGGGAAGCCAAAGTGAAAAAATGTTTAATTCAGATCAGTTAACACAATGATTTCTTATATTTTCATGTCAAGGGAATTGTAGAGGGCGAAAAAGAAGACACAGTGGAAATGTATGCCTTTAAAAATATTTGGACGCAAAAATTCTCTCCTGATTTATATGTGATTTGCAGGTTCATCAAAATTACTTTTATACTTAGTGTTGCCTGAAGTGTTTGGGGTCATTAGGGACTTTTCAGCTTATCAGATAAATCCTATGTATCCTGCCTTGCTGTTTGACTCTAGCATTTTTTAAAAGACTTGTCAAGTCAATGGGTTACCACATCCCTAAGGCAGTGCATTTAATAGTTACGAAGTGCTGTCCTTTGCTAAGTGAAATACCGAGCGCTCAGAAGAGTATACAATTCTTAAGCCATAAGCAGAAAGATGAGTTCTAATATATTTCCCCTGTACAATAGGCATAAGAAATTCAGAATACTGTCCATTTTGACTCTGCCCAGAATGCTAAGCATATTACTTATTAAATATTAATATTATCAAGCCTATGCTCTGTTACAAGCAGAAGTGACTCAAAAATCAACACATCTTGAATGTTGGACTTCCCAGTTAATTGACGCCTACCCTCATGCAAATGGTATGAATGGCCCAATTTAATGCTGAACTTAGTCATGTTCCAAGGGAATTCAGCCTTTCTGATTCTAGGCTCCCAGAAAAGACTCAGATTGAGAAGCACGTAGTGCATCCTGTGCTGCCTAGGGCCGTCCTCAGCAAGCCACAAAGCTGGCTGCAATGGCGCTAGGCATTTTTAAAGCCTTAATACCCATGGATAGAAACTTGCAGTTTTTACCAGCTTCTCTTCTGCCAACCATTAGTAGCAGTGATGAATCTGAAAACCTCCAGATCCTTGTCTTCAAGTGACTAATGTTTAGCAAGTGGCCTCAGCGAAGCTGACAAGAACTGTGCATTTCTGAGACCTGAGATCTGCAACAGCAGCAGCCTGCTGGCTGCATGGCATGATGTTGGCAGGCTCCTTGGAAGTCAGAAGCTCCACAATCTCCGAGATGAAGTATTTGTGTGGAATTGAAATCCTTTGACTTTCAAGGGGCTTCTGTTGTTTGGTTTTTTTCCTATATATTGATGACAGAAAATACTCTGAGCTGCACAAATATTTCCTTTCCTCTACTTTGTTTTGCTTTCCATATAGAAGCCTGACATGCTGGAGAATTATTTTAAAGCACTCTGTCCCCCTCCAGTATGCCAGAACCAGGAGCAAAGTAGCAGAGAATCAGGTCTCACGTACACAAAGGGGATGTCATTTTTTAACTTCCTTGTGCCGTGTATCCTCTGGTTGGCAGTGTGAAAGACACTTTAATACTTGAAATAATTTAAAATCTGTTAAATTAGAAATAGCAATTATACTGATCTTTTCTGGGTATCTGCCGGCTCAGTCTAAGAAGTAAAATCATTAAAACTCTCTCCTGCAGCCTGTTGAGAGAAATAATATTTAGTGGGTGTTGAATTTCATATGATTCAGCTCAGTCTTGAAAATTGGCAAACCTTTTATGCTCAATTAGATTTCAAATCTGCTTTCAATACCTCATTCTTCATACAGCTGACTTCTAATGGAACTCAGAAACAAAGCAAACACTGACCTCCTCAAGTAGGGCTGTCTGCTGTCCTTCCTTATGTAGCACAACTCTCAGGACAGAACCACTGTCTTTGTGGCTTCAGCTGAGCAGTTTGGAAGAATGATCTGTTGGGCCAAAATACCACAAATAGCATTATGGAAGAGTAACTGAATTACCAGATTGTTCAAGTCAAGCATGCATGAAGTTACATGGAAATGCCATCAGACTTTAATGCATTATTCTCTTAGTAGCTAAGTAAGATAAAGTTAACCATAGCACAGGTTATGTTAAGGGACTGCACAGAATTAATATTACTGCCAAGTCAGGTTATCCTGCTGTGAGGTTCAGTGAGGTTCTGGCTGCACGTGGCTTATTTTTCTCTGCTGTGCTTTACATTCATATGAAAGGTAAATTTCAGATCTGCAGTTTCCTCTGCTGCATTATACTCGGGTCTTAACAATTCCGGTTTTGTCCATGTGGTGTTACTGTCTGGCACCATCTCAACTGGAGCACCTGCTTTACTTTTTAAGATTGTGTGATTAAAACTTCAGTTAGTGTCTTTTCTTTTTGGCTTTATGACACTATGTACTTCCTTTAACCTCCTACTACCTTTATTTAAGCTTGCCCAAATCAAAGTCATTGGACTGACAATAATTTTTAGCTCCTCTAACAAGGAAAATGTACAGACAGAAAGGATTTGGAGAGGGTTTGGGTAGGTTATAAGATTTGACAGTGCGGACATTAAGTTTGTGAAAATTGTTCTGATTTTTTTAATGCTACTTGATCTTCTCCAGAGGTTAGAAGCAACACATGGGATTCTGTAGAGATTATAAACCTGGCACAGCTACATTTTACTCAAGACCAAAAGTAGAAATGACTTGTCTCCTAGATAAAGCTGTTCTCACAAGTGTCCAGCACAAATTTAGAAACCTACAAAATTCAGTTTAGTACAGCTATACTTTTTAATGCATCTTCAACTTAAAGCATTTAAAAGATATTTATTCTAACAGTATAATCTTTATCTGGTTCATTCTAACATCCAAAAAAAGCAAGTCTTATCTTGGAAGTTTACAGTCTAAATAGACCAGAGAGGCAGAAAACAGGAGAATACGATCATTATTATCCCTATCTTGCAGGTAGGGATGTCACAGCTGCTTTCTCTGCCCTTTCACGTGGACTGAACCTTTATTTTTCAAGACGAAGTCAACTGTCTTGACAACAAACCTATTTCGTTTTGCTTGTACTGCCAACAAAATTCTCATTATTTTTCTAGAACAAATGATGATACAGCATTTTTATTTTTAATCACCCAAGCAATAAGCTCCATACAAAATCCCCAGAAATACTTGAGATTAATCCCAGTCTGTTTTCACTGACTGCAGTGAGTGTGCACTATTGGTTTTACAGAAGCAGAGTTTGGTCAGTAAGTGATCTCTTGTGAGTTACCATGTTTAAAACCCAGTGAAGTTTAAGTCATGGACAAGTGTAACTCACAAGATTTTTTAGTTATTTAGTTGCCTTCTAAGCATCTGGCTTTCTCCTTATATTTGAGTCTTGTGTAACGAGACCTGTTGACAAGCATTCACAGAATTCTGCTTGCCTGAATTTAATATCTGAAATTACTCAGAAATGTGACTCATTATATAGTTACTGCAGTGGCTTTCTGCATGTGCAGAATAGCCTTCATCTGTTTCAGTATTTTGTTTAGCCTTACTGAGAAGTCTGCATTTTCTCAGTGTATGGTCTGTATAATTACGAAGTTTCTGCTTCTGTTGAGTTATGAGTTACTACATGGCATTCAATTATTAAGGTAATATTGTTGCTGCTGGAAAAGTGAGAAAATAGAAGGGAGAGAAGAGCCCAAGATTAATTCAGATGTGCTGTTTTCTTACTATCTTCAGAAGGACACACAGTCATTGCATAAAATGGCACCGGAAGATACGACTGAATTTTAACTTTTGTCCTTTCAGATTGTTCAGATCTATCTTTTTTCCTACATCAGGTTCTATGGGAAACTCAGAAGCCAGACTTGAGCTTTGGGACCACTTCTTTTTCCAGTGGTCCACAACCACTAGCCACACTGTGCACTGAAACCAATTTCCTATGGAATTCTGCTTTGGGGCTGACTCGTGGTTTGGGGTGAGCTCTGCCAGAAGCTGCATAGGCAGCTTTTACTGGAGTCCGATGAAGTGCAGGCACATTCTGCAGTTGTTCTTCTGCTGGGTTTGCAATTCTCTACTCAGATTTCTGCATCCATGAAACACCAAGATCTCACCTCTGGGTGACATAGTTTAGTGCGTGGTGTCCCTGCTCATGGCAGGGGGGTTGGAACTAGATGATCTTAAGGTCCTTTCCAACCCTGACTATTCTATGATTCTATGATTCTATCAGTTTTTACTCAAATCCAGACAATGTGTCCAAAAGGCTTAAAGAGAGAATTATAAGGACTGTACGGATGAAGGTGTCTCTCCTTTGGGAAACCAGACAATAACGTCCTTCATGACATGGCAGGTAGTGAGAAGTTCAATCTATGTTGCTGGGGTGTTAAGAACTCCCTAGTCAGCGCTCACAGAAGCTTATGGTACAGATTGTGTAAAGCAGGTGAAATCCTTACTGCTTCAGCTCCTTTAATTCAAGAACTGATCATATCCTGAGAGTCCTTTTCCTTCATCTGTGGAACTGGGAATTGAGAATACAAAACTGTAAGGGTGTACTCCACATATCCCAGCCTTACTGCTGACTTTTTTTAATCTTCACAGTGATCAGCTCTATTATTACTGCTCATCAATTTCAGCTCTTTCCATTTTTTGTAGGGTTTGGTTTTCCATTAAGTGACAGTTTAATATACTGCAGCTTCAAACAGAGCAGCTGAGAGTGGGGTATTTGCCTGAAGTAATGTGTTCCGTACAGAAATCATAGTTTGGGTACAAGGGTGACATACCTTTATCCTGTCCTTGTGTGCTGCCACAGGAATAAGAAGCTACGCTGGGAGTAGAGCCAGGAAATAGAGGCTTTGGGGTACAGTCATGTGAAAGAGGAGGAGGAGAAGCTGCACACTAACAAGCACAGATGGTGAGGCGCTGTGGGACAGCAGCGCTCGTTGGAGGCACTGCTAAGTAGACAGTGTGGGAACTGGCTGTGAGTTTTAGCAGCTGATTCAGTCGAACCACCTGGACATAGAGTCATAGAATGGCTGGGTTGCATAGTCTGGTTCCGCCTCGTTTTGCCTCCTGCAAATGAAATAGAGGGGTTACTCTGGAAGCTTGTATCTGAAGTATTAGAAACATTGCTACTAATACTGTGTAAGTGCATGTACAAGCCTGTGTGCATGCATACATGATTAAATATATCATTAAGGGTATGCTTTAGCAGTGTAAATAAGGATCTTAATTTGTCTCCTTTCCCCCTCCACCTTGTGATTTGATCCCAAGATTCTATTTTTAACACTGGGATGTAAAAACACTCAAGACAAAGGATTATAAAACTTTCGGGTCATTACTATATTGATTTTGGTTTTGAACTGTTAATTAGACACTGGTGATCTAGGTTTGTAAGTGGCATGGTCATAAAACTGTAAAATGTCTTAGAAAAGATCAGTGCATTTTGTCACCTCTGAATGCATTGTTGAATTCCAGAAGCAAAGATAAAATAATGGTCTGTGTAAACTGAGCTCTCCTGTAGTAATTTGGTTAACAATTTGGCTTCTTCCCTCTTTGTAAGCTCCCAGGTGGATTTTCTTAGAGGGGTGCAGAAGATTAAAGGTTTATTTCTAAGAAGCTACAATTGGCTTTTTGGGCACTTAATATCCTCTAGAGACATTAATATCTAAACCATTCAGAGATAATTGCATTAGTTGTCTTTTCTCCCAACTAAATTATTTGAGTACATTAACAGTCAATTTTGTGTTGACAGGGCATGAATTTCTACTGATGGGAATAGAAAGCTTTGTATTATGTCAAACAAAACATCAGTCTAAACTTTCAATTTTAAGAGAATATCATTGGATCAGGGACTTTGTAGACGATGTTTTGCAGATGGTAGAGAGAGATCTCATTTCAGCAGTAATGGGAAGCAGTGGATTTAGCAACAGATAAACCATGTTTCTAGCTGGAAGTGTTGCTTTTAATCCAGTAAAGCCACTCCACAGATCACAAGCCACTCCTTCACATTAGATTGTTAATTTTTAATGCACGTAGCAATTACTGGTGTGACAGATAGCAGACCTGATCTGACTCCCATCATGCTCTGTGGGAGTTCAGGCATTGATCTCACATGGGGAGACAGCAGGTAGAAATGCAGTTAACAAGGCATGATGTATGTCATCTACATATGTTTTTATCTATATATGTGAATGCCAGCAAGATGTTCCTTGTGGCTTTTGACATTAGAAGGTCATTCTGAAAGAGTCTAAAAAGCAGTTTAAGAATGAGTGAGTATCTTTGATGTAGTAATTCCTTATTTCTCATCCAACTGCATGTGAAAATTTCAGTCTGTCCACTTTTTGCTGTATACAGGCAGCAGGCAGAGTACAGCCCAAATTAGAAATGGAACCCATCAGTCTAAATTCTTGCTCAGTTCTGTGTTTTTCAATCTTCCGTCTCTTTGACAAGATTATTTGTCCTTCCTAGAATAATATTCTCATTCTTTCACCAACACCCCTTGTTGTTGTCTTCTTTTTGCTGCATCTTCAGATGCTGGTGGCAGCTCTACCCTGTAACCTGCTTCCACCCTTTTGGAATACAGACAGTGCCTGCTTTTTTTTTTTTGTTTTTATTTTTACTACAGTTACTCGTAATGGTCCCCACTTTCCCTCACTGATGTCCAGGAGAGCAGCCCTTTCCTGACCTTGCAGGTTCATCACCCAAAGATGCCATTCAAGTAATGCAGTTTACCTTCCAACAGTGTGAACTATTTTGAGAGCTCTTATTTACTATGCAGAGCAGCTGCTTCCCAAATCTGAAAGCCATAAAAATGTATGTGTAGCCCATAAGCCTTGCTCTGCCCTCCCCGCCACACATCCAAGCCAGAAATAATGTAGTATATTCATTTTGCTTCTGTTTTGTCAAAGCAAAGGGAGAGGCAGGCAGCAAGGCAGAACCCAAAGCTCACCCTTCAGCTAGAATTCAGCACAGAAGGATGCATGCTCACTGTTCAAGTAAATCTGAGGAGAGAGTGGCTGCTATGAGCCTCTTGAGACTGCTTAAATTCATCTAGCACTAATCTTTTACCTCTTATTAAATACTACCACATGTAAAAGTCAGCAAAGACAAACCCCTTTTGTTAAGGTGTCTTTTCTATTGGAAGATAAGAGGCAAAAATTAGGGAATATCACAATAGTAGTTGACATTCTTTGTCTGAAGTAACAATTTTGTGCAATAAGACTGGAAAATAATTTTATAATTAAAAAAATTTTCTTGCACTAGGAAACAGAATCAGTGTTGTATATACTTTGAGAAATTCCTGTTTAGAAGCATTAAGGATGATTCATCCCCAGCTGAGCTGATTATTTGCACACCCTCCGCAGACACTGCCACCTCCATCCTATTCTGAAAGAGTTTCTAAAGTACAGAGTGTTTGCAAAGCTGGTAATATGGCCAGTTCCCAACTCCTGAATATTTATTGCACTGCAAAACTCTGCTGCAAATCTTGGTGGATGTGATTAACAAATTGGGAAAGTGTTTGTTCTCGTAATAGCTTTAATATTTTTATAAACTGGGATTATGTTGTTTGCAGTGTCTTATACTGGATGGGTAGTGTCAATGGAGTTTAATTATGATTGCTCAGGTTTTGGTGGAATGTGGCTTTAACTAGCAGCTAACTGATGAGCAACAGATTGGCAGCTTCTGCTTTTACATAGAGGAGTAATATAACTTTTCACACTAAAGTAAAATTTGTCATCCAAGATATTAGAGACTGACATTGTTTCATATGGTAAGCTTTGCTTAGTGAGCTTTTCAGCACTGCTAGGCAAACTGTTGCTCCACTGTATGTACAAATGCTGCATGTGTGGATGTAGGACTGGATGCAGCATATTGGTTCTGAACAGTTTGAAAGAAGCTGTTATAAATCCTAGATCTAAATCCAGATGTGGATGTTGGACGGGTACTTGCAGCTCAAGTTTTTTTGTAAACCCCTTCCCACACTTGTAAATGAATAATAGAAAATAAAGAAGTGTTCACCTTTAAGGACTAGACTTAAAACCTTGTGTATATGCTTCTATAATAAAAGGTAGGGCCATGATGTGGCAGCTCTTTTTCAGCATTAGTCACTATTGAATTCACTGTGACATTCTGCATAAAACATGATAGCATGCTGTGGCATACAACAATTGCTGTGATGGGACAGAGGAGTATGGAGGAAATGTATTAGAAGTGCAGTGGGAAAATGAAGTTGACATGCCACATGGGATATTTTGAGCTACATTTCACATTTCAGAGTAGAAAAATCAATGTAAAGGGAAAAGAACTTTCACAAAATGAGTATCAGGGGCTGATCACTCTTGGAGCTTCTTTTGGTCTCTGTTACCTAATTCCAGTGTAAAGTGAGGGGTGCTTTTTCTGTCTGTAATGTATTCTGCTGCTTTCTTTATAGTGAAAGAACAGCCGTTGAGCAAAACTCCTGCCTTTGGCCATTTGTGTTAATTGATGTGTTTCTTCAAATAAACCTCAACCCACAACAACACTGAACAAAATAATGCAAGGAACCTACTGCAGGGTGTTTGATTTCTGAATGTATTGGCTGACCTGGTAAAAGTATTTAAGGAAACAATTTTATTGCCATTGTTTGTCAGAGGCATGACCCAGTCTGTGTTGGCTTTACAAGGGGCTGTAGGTGGGTCAAAGCAGCCACTTGGGTTCTGCTGATGTGTGCAGTGGGGTGTTGGTGGCACAGCTGCTCCCTGGGAGGGACCCCCCTTTCCCCTCACAGGGAAAGCTGTGCCAAGGGCAGTGCCTTCACAGAGGTGCTGCTGGTTGGCAGTGCCATGGGAGAGGAAGCCAGTGTTCACTGGGCATCTGGTTCTTCAGTTGACCGCATCCATGCTAGTAAAAGCTGTTTACTGTGCAGGGAAATTAAACATGCTGGAAACGGATGCTTGCATTAGGTCATCTTATTTGCCCTCCAGCCAGTTCAGAATTGTCCTCTATGTTTGCTTTTCCAATTATTTTCTTTGTCCAATTTCAACTGACCCAAATAACCAGGCTTTCATTTTGTTCTATTTTTCAACCCAGTTGTGCTAAATCTTAGCAGCTGTTTCCTGTACCTGATCTGAATTTTCCTTTTTAAAATTTTCTGATATAAAGGCAATTGGCTTTGTGGGCTTTTTTCTAGCTTTCTGATTTTTGTCTAGGAATTAAGAATTGCTTTTTGTCATCTCATCGGAGTGCTAATTTTACATCTGCTAAGACACTTGGGAAACCAGAGGAAATAAACAAATTTGGTTCACATTCTGCTGGAGCAAGCCAGCAGGCTAGGTCTTGAATACAGTAGCAGGCAAGGTCCTGCAGTACCTAATCAGGAAAGGGAAGAGCCAGAAAAACGCTTCTTGTGAAATTCCCATAGCAATTTTGCTGATAAAAGTTGTTCAGATAAGCTCCAGATAACCATCCAAGCTTATAAGTGCTCATCTGCACCATCTCTAGGTGGTTTTGAGGTTCAGTCATCACTAATGAAAAGATGTGATTGAAAGCAAAAGAAGATATGAAATGCCCTCTCCTCTAAACCAGCAGCTATCACTCACTGTAACAAAACATCTCAGATAACACTGCTGGGCACTTTTCTCTATCCTTAGCTTCAGTACCAAGAATATAGAGTGAGCCATCTTACTGATTGTACTGTTCAGAATGAAAGTAATTCATTTTTATCATTACTTACCAATAATTATTCATTTAAGTCCTGGCAAAAGAGGATCACAGAATTCCAAGCTGATGGAGGAAGTGCAAAGCTTTACAATGTGCCATGAAATCTCATGCAGAAATTATGTCCTATAAAATCTTTGGCCATGGAAAGTTCAAGTGTCACCTCACTGTAATTATAGCCTTGGTTTCTGAGAGGTTTATAATTCAGCAGCAGAGAGGATGCCAGCATGAATTGAACATTCTGTACTGGGCATGGCTCTCAAACCTCAATATGTTTCTTTAAAATTTGTTCCTAAGGATGTGTGGTGGTTTTTTGTTTATTTTTTAATGACAGCTATTTTCTTTTATTATTTATCATAGGAAATCCTCTAAAGAAAATGAAGGCATTTAAATCTGGTCTGTATTATGCCTCCAAGACGTAAATGAAAAATTATTTAGTGTCTTGAAGTCACCTTCGTACCTTCTGGTATCACAAATTTGGATCCATATTATAAAAGCAAACTTCTGGCTAAATCCTTAAAAAAAACCCATTCCATCTCTGCCTCTGGGCTGTGCTGCAGACAGAGCTCACTGTTGTGCCATGCCTTACAGACTGCTGCAGTTCGGCCCCTGGACTGCTGGAATTTGCTGTAAACCTGAGCTTTCACAACCCTGTGTTTCCCTAACCCTTTCTGTGGGGAAGGAGAACATCCTATAGCCCCTGAGTGGAGTCTTTAGCTGTCAAGTGGCTGCACAGAGCAGCTTCTCGGCACTTGCAGGTGCTGTAGCTGGGGCAGGGTGTTACAACCCCTAGAACTGTTTTATTGAAGGAGAGCTGTAACCTTTCTCCTTTCTCCACAATGCATTTGTAGAATCTGGACACCTCACATGCCCTGTTCTCTCCTGCAGAGCAGGGCTTAGTACCACATTAAACCGTTAAGCTGGATTCCTTCAGCTATGGCGCAACAGGCTAGTTGATATCTATATAAATATATAACAAATAACTCCTGATTAATTTTTAATTGGGTTTTCTTCTTCTTGCTATGGTTTTGTGCCTACATACTTATTAGATGGAGCCACTTTCTGTGACTTGGGGACAAAGAATCCTCTGATTCTTCTGTGAGTTCCTTTTAACATCAGTGAAGTAGAACAAAATTGGGTTCCAGTTTTCTAAGCAGCTGTAGTTAAAGGAAAATGGTTCCTTACATTGGCCTGTCTGTCCTACTCACGTCACTTACTGCTCTTCCTCCTGATTTTCTTCTAATGAGGAGGCATGGATGGTTACTCCTGGTGAGATTCTTTTACTACAGTGGCACTTCTCAGTCTCTTCTGAGAGCATGATCATGTTTTCAAAGAGTGTCTATTATCGATTTTCCATGTGAAATGCTTCAACCTCTATATGCACCTGGGGATTTTGAAAAAGCCTCTAAACGAGTCTGTAAGGTTGGGTGAAAGTACAATTATCGTCAGCTTCATACGCCCATGTTACCTGCTATGGGAACAACTACTAGAAGAGTTGTGCACCTGTCTTGGAATAAAAGCTTTCAAGGGAAGCACTGTGGAAAGAGAGACTCTTGATTAATATTTATCTTGTTAATTATCTAGTGTGAATGGTAACTGTGAGTAAAAATGTGTACTTTGCTTTGGTTTCGGGTTTTTTTTGGTAGGATTTTGGTCCAGGTTCCTGATACTTACATTCTGACAGGTATGCTGCATGAGAGTGTAAAGGTTTTAGACAGCCTTTGTCTTCCCCTGTTTACCTGTTTCTTCTGGGAACAGTTCTGACTTCAATATGAGGTTTGAGGCTGTTCTCAGTAGTGTTTGGATTTATTGGGTCCTTAAAGATTGCTTTGAGAGAAGAGAAAAAGCAGACAATAGCAGATCTGTAAGGGAACCAGTTACACGGACAGCACATTGCCGGGCTACTGGATTTCTAAGCTCCTCCAAGCTTTTTGTTAGTGTTCTGGGAAAACAACATCTCTAATCATGCTATTTCAGCAACTGAAATGTATACGGTTGTTTATTGGGCTTTTTTTGTTAATGTATGACTGTAGACTTTTTTGAGTATCGTAACTTTCTAGAACAAAACTAGGCTGCAGAACTTAGGAGGGATTCCAAGTAAAATATCACTCATGTAGCAAATAGTGTAAATATTTAGACTTCTACCCACCCAAGCATAAAAGCAGAAACTAATCATAGGCAGACATTTTAGGTACATTCCAACCTCCAGTACTCAGCTTTGGGAGAGCAATGTTTCAAGAAGAACTTGCTGATCGGTTAATGCAGAGAGACATACATTAGATTAATGTCACAGCTTGTGCTCAAAAATACACATCGCAAAAAATAACAGTACAAGCGTTTCTTCAGGCTCCTGTATTCTTGTGCCAAAATGGGAATATGTGAGTGGATCCGGATCTGGGCAAGAAATGGTATCTTCTCCTATGAAAACTGCCATGATTTACAAATGTTCCCACTCTGTTTTAATATAAAACCTTGAGCTTCAGTTTCCTGTGTCTCAAAAAAGAACCCAAATCACCAGATATCACCTCTTCTTGAGGTACTGGATATTTAAGAGACCAGCCCATCTTCATGGGAAATTCTTAGTTGTGTTATGTTATGCCCTGGTGATTTCCAAAGTAACACAAAATTAAAATCTATATTCAGAGGCGCACATATGCTGGTTTCTCTATGGAAAAGAAGGAATAGTAATGCTTCTCAGACTTTGCTATATTGCATAATTGTATTTTTAACTCTATGGGAGGGTTTGTTCATTTCTGTAAAATCTATTTATGTTCAAAGCCTGGCCCAATGGCATACAATTGAGACAATGAAAAGCTCCTATTTTTCAACTGAGAAGTAGCAGCAGTATCAACAACACTATATAGTGGGCATGTGCTGACAATACCAACAGGGTGCTTTGTTAGGAGGGAAATAGGATCACTGGCAAGTTCATGTTTGGAGTTTGGATACCCCTGAGTGTGCTCCCATCTCCGAGCCTGAGCAGTGACACAGGCAGAGAAAATAACTGTACTTTTTGAAGCCCAGTGATAAAAACTGATGACAAGGAGGAGAATCTGTCATGGAGCTGCTAGCATAAGGCAGCTGTGAGCCACACAGCAGTGAGAGCCCTGGCTGCAGCAGGCTGTGTATCTGTAGTGCAGCTAGGGAATGGGTTTGCATTATTGTCCAAGGGATAGTTGCCATCTGATCAGGAATGCTTTCTGTGCTTCTGGTCATCTGTGCCATCCAACAGATACAGAAACTAGAGCAGATGCACAAAGTATTGCTACAACGAGAGGATGGATAGTTCCTCTTCTAAATGAAGGCAGCGAGGGAAATCAGAACACCACAAAATGGTTCAGCATCTATGCCAGGAAAGAATTTGCACCAAATAATGGTGATACAAGAATAAATAAATCTGAACTGGCTATCAGTGGGTTTAGACTGGAGATTAATGAAGGATTCCTAATCACAAGGATCATTTTGGAATAGCTTTTGGTTGGAGATCATGGCAGTGGGGCAATACCCCAGCTTTTGCAATAGAGCAATCTTTATGCATTGGCTTGGCAATTCCAAAGAGCAGGACTTTGCTTCAGCTGTGTGCAGTGTGACTTACTGTTAGACTGCAGTTCAGATTTGATTATGGTACTTGTTGCTTTGAAGAATCAATATAAGTATTAAAGTTTAGTGAATAGCTTTACATAGAATCAAGTAGTTTTAAAATGAGATTTAATTCACTATCTGATTTACAGCTCTTATAACTTAGGAGAGGTGTTAGCAATACTGCAGGTAATACCCCTTCTAAGAGACATTAATGTAGCTTTAATTACAAGTAAGAACGCATATCTAAAACTGCTTGCTGAATTTTATTTAACTTCTATTGTTATGTCTTCATTATTGCTGACCAAGAGGTACCCATTGAATGCAAAATGTCATAATCAGCATAAAGATGAATGGAAGAGTTTCTTGCACTGTATTATTAATGTAAATGAAAAGTAAGATTGCAACTAAAATACACCTTTCTGAAAACTTCATTAGTACTTTAATTTCTCTAGGAAATAAATCACCTGATTTAATGTGTACAGTAAAAATAGGTCTGGAAACACAACAACTAGTTTGCCAAGAATATTTGATAAACAGTGTAGTGTGTTGTACCTGAGATTTCCAGTGCTGGGGCAGAACTGGAAATGGTTCTACAGCATTTTTATTTAAATGTGTTCTATTTTATTAAAAAGTGTTTTATTAAAAATCTTGTACTTTCAAGCATGAAGATAGTTCAGTTGCACCAACATCTCCCTTCAGCTGGAATGATACACACACACGTGCACAAGCCTAGCCTAGTGCCAGTGCAGAGACAGAGTAGATGAAGTATAAAAAGGGACTGCCAAATCCCCAAATGTTCCTGTAGCAAAGAGTGAAAAACACCTGATGTTTTGATGGCAATAGCACTCATTCAGAACTGGTGCCACACTCTTCTTCTGTATGATGAGGAAACACTCTGCCCCTCAGTTCAGTTCCTTCACAGGAATGAGCACAGCTTGAAGCCCTAAGGTACCCGTGGTGATAAAGCAGCCAATCTGAATGGTTGGAAGAGAACTTAATGACGAACTTCCTAGCATGCACTAGTAATCAGAATTCCTTACAGCCAGGATCAGGTTTTGAGAGCTACGTGATCAGGTAGAAACCAACAGTGGCACCAGGAAATCAACATTCCATTCCAGCTATGGGTGTCTGTTGCGGGGGAGCATAATAAGACAGGCAGTTAAAAATAGATAGGTTGTACCTCGAATTTTTAGTTGCAGGTGATCTTCCACAAGGGTGAATTTGAGGTTATCCTGTGAAAATCAGGCTGGCGCTTCTCTAATACGCTGATCTAGATGATTATTTCGTCCAGAGTGCTTTTAGATAAAGGTCAGTGGTACATTTTGCACATTCTCTTCAATTTTGCTAACTATTCAAACTCGGTCCTTGTTCACATTAAGAGAAGAAAGAGGTGGATGACTGAATCTATTCAATAATATTAATGTTTGTCCCATGGGATAGCTTTTATATTATAAAGTAGATACTGACTCTTACGGAGGTGAATATTAAGGTTTATCAACCCTAGAGGTATGTATTGACCAAGACAAACTAGAGGTCACTGCAACATCAAGAGTAAATAAATCTTAATGCTGCCAAAACAGGAAATCAATATGCATATTTTTCCGCTTATTTTGAACGTCATTGAACTATCTGGAAGTATCTTGATTATGTACCCGAATTCCAAGATAGTGGATTTTTTACTGCTGTGCGTAACCCTCTAAATACAGGTCAGAAGTTGGGCAAGGGCTCAAGAAAAGCTCTGGTTACTGTTGTCCCTTTCTGAATAAGACAGGAAACAGGCTCTACTACCTTAAAAACATGTCAGGTTTTGTATTTAACTTATGTTGAAGCACTCATCTGTACTGCTTTTCAAGCCAAAAATAGGATCTTTTCTGGTCTGAATTCACTCAAATTATGAGAAATCCAGTTCACAACCTGTAGTGACGAAACCCAGATCTCTGCCATTGCACTAGCCTGACTCTTCTTCATGTGACTAAAATGTGAAATGCTGAGATGTGGCTATGATTTTGGAGTCCTAAACACATTACATTGTTATAGCCTCTGGCTTTCTTAGAAACAGCTTTTATATTTATGCTCTCTGAAGAAATATAAGGTCCTTTGTGATTTCGTGTATGTATGTGGCTAGACACTGTTCAACAGCCATTGGCAACACTCCTTCAGAATCCTGAAGCAGGAAGAAAGCTGGATTCAGTTCTTGCTAAGCAACCAGATACCAAGATGTGAATTGGAATCCTAAATGAAAATAAAATGCAGTCAAAGTAGACAAAGGGAAACAGAAAGGCAATGGTTTATCCTAAATAACAAAACATTTACTGTTTATTTAAAGACAGGAGAGTCCAAGAGATGAAGGCAAATAAATATATTTAACATGTTTTTAAGCTCACATGTGAGTAATTGGGTGAGGGAGAAAAAGGGATAAGGGAAGGGGAAGCAGAAGAAAGACAACCGTGACTAAAAAATGAGCTTTGCTAGTTTGAAAGGTCAGCTAGAAGAAAGGAGCTGCTTCAGGTAACGGTGTGTAAGTTCATGATTGAGGATTTCAGACTGATGCTAAACCATCCTGACAGAAACTGACTTTTAGCAGCACAAGACTCACGGGGGGGTAGGCTTGGCCCAGGATTAAAAGCAAATGGGAAGTGGGAAAGAGGCTTGAGAAAGATTATTTATTCAGGTTTTTTGAATGAAAACATAGAGCCAAGCTCATGAAACCAGCTGGTGTTATCCTATAGCCCGACTCCTAATAATATGTTTTTGGTTTCATCTGGTTTTGCTTTCAGAAGTCTGCAGTTATTAAGAGGCAAATTTCAGCAAAATATCCGAAGGTCAGGAGACTTGAAGACTTCCTCTCCTGTGCTTTTGCAAGCACCCATGCACGTATTTTGCTTTCAGGCTACAGATTGTACCAAGAAGGGTTCTTCATCCTCTATTTGACTCTCGCTGACCTTGTTACAACAGAGGCTGTTGCTTAAGAGAAGGAGGTGCTGAAGTTTAGTCTATATGCTTAAAATCTGGTGTGTTTGTTGTTTGGTAGGTGTCGTGGTTTAAGCCCAGCCGGCAACTTGGAACCACGCAGCCGCTCGCTCACTCCCCCCCCTTTTTCTTCCTCCCCCCACTCCCGGAGGGATGGGGAGAAGAATCGAAGGAATGTAACTCCCACGAGTTGAGATAACAGCTCTCCAGTAACTAAGGTATAATACAAACCACTGCTGCTACCAATAATAATGATAAGAGGAATAACAAGGGAAAAGGACACAACCGCTCACCACCCGCCGACCGATACCCAGCCCGACCCGAGCAGCGATCTGGCCTTCCGGGTAACTCCCCCCAGTTTCTATACTGGGCATGACGTGCTGTGGTATGGAATACCCCTTTGGCCAGTTTGGGTCAGGTGTCCTGTCTCTGCTTCCTCCTGGCTTCCCCTCCTCTCTGGCAAAGCATGAGACTGAGAAAGTCCTTGGTCAGAGGAAACATTACTGAGCAACAACTAAAAACATCGGTGTTATCAGCATTGTTCCCAGACTGAAAGTCAAAAACACAGCACTGCACCAGCTACTAAGAAGGAGAAAAAATGACTGCTGTAGCTGAACCCAGGACAGTAGGTAAGGCAAAAAGTTCATTGAAAGTAAAACATGAGCAAGTGTGACCTTAATTTAGAGCCCAGTGAATCAAAAAGTGGTTAGTCCCCTGGCACTGACTGTTCTCGTCTCTGCAGTTGGAGCTGTGGGATTGCTCCTACAAACAGGGCATGGCTGACATTACAGCTCATGCAGTTGCTTTTCTGCTCCTGCTGCTTCCTTGGTGACAGCACTGTTGCTTGTCTGACCTTGCAGTAAACTGGTTCAGAGAGTTAAATAGGCAGCAGAATAAACATACTGCGAGTAGGGAATAGTCTTTTGCCAGCAGGGTCCAGTCCTCACCCGAAGAAAGAAAAGCGTGACCTGGAGAGGCCTTGTGGTTGTAAACATGCCCCTTTCAGGGGCAGCTACTTGCAAGGTCATCTTGGTTATAGTGTGATGTGCCAACAGAGGCACAGTTAGAGTCACATTAGTCTGGCATAAACTTACACTGCTGCTGTGAAAGGCTTGGTCCTGTTGTGCCCTCCTGCTCAGCCTCAGGATCTACCTTCTTTCCGCTGCTGCTGTTCACGCAGCATCAGCCTGAGTGAAAGAAGGGAGCTCATCCAGCTCCCCATCTGCTGGCAGTAAAGAAGGGGAGGAACAAGCAGAGGACTGGGAAGGAAGAGTGGGGTCGTTGCTTTTGTCAACAGCTTGGATTCATGGTGGATTTAAATGGCTGTGTGATCATGTCCCTGCTGTGGGCTGCAAGGCTTGTCAAGGCACGTGGTATCACAGGAGGTGGCCTGGATGACATGTAAGGGACATCCCTTGGTTGTGTTGTACAGATCTGACTCTACCATCACAGCAGCTCCAAAGAGAGTGCCATGGGGTGACCCTCCTTGCTCAAACTTGCCAGACTGGTGGTGAAGTAAGGAAAAGAGCAAGCAGCTATGGAGTCCTCCATGTCCCATGCCTAGCTCATGCTGCCCTCTCTAAACTGTGCTAGCTACTTCCAACTAAGAACCATGTATCTCATTATTTACACAGTTTAAACACAAACCAAGCCTATTTTTCCCTCTGTGTATATTTTTTCCAATTACAGCCTTCTGCTACAAAGAACAAATCACGTCTCCCTGGACTTGAGAAGAATCTTTTGAATTGGGAGAACTTATTTTTAAAGCCAAGTAATAAGTTTGTCAATCACTTCTTTATTATCAGTCACTCTCTGATGAACAATATTCAGACTTTAATATCAGCAAAGAGACAATCTGAGGAATGAATGCTCAAGTAATAACATGTAGGAGTTTTTATGGCCTGACTCTGTTTCTAAAGTGTATACACAATGGCCTAATTTAACGTCAGTGAACGTAACAAATTCCCTGTGGCAACTGCAGCATATGGGAATTACTTCTTATGCTTTTCTTGAAGTGCACAAAACTCCCATTAGTATCACACATTACATATCAGGGAGAAGCCCCTTAATGTGTGTTAGGCTTGGGCTGGGGTATTTTGTTGGGTTGGGCTTAGAGCAGCCCTACATACTTCTGGATTGATTGTGACCATATTGAAGGAGATCTCATGACTACATTCTTCAATGCAACTGTTGTTAGAGGAAAACATTCCCTTCTAAAATTCGTTCTTGGTTATTTTTACAGTTCAGGCTCTTAATGCTTTTTTCATCAGCTGATTATTCAAGTGGGTTTTTGCATTAGCAACTGGTTTCCAGGTTTAACAGGGGGGATCAACCCATTGCAGCCATGCTGCTCTGTGCAGTGCAAGTACAGAGCTACTCATAGAGCCTCAAATACTTGCATAATTAAACAGAGCCTTCAGACAGCCTCAGAGGTGTCCTGACTCTGTTTTGTTTGAACTAGATACAAGGCAGAGTTCTTTCTGCTGAATTCAATAGTTGGCCTGATAAACTATAGGAATGTAGTTTCTTGCTTGTATTGAATCTCACTAGAATTTTCTATTAATCATACTGTTATTAGTTTTGTTTTTTTTAAATCTGAGTATGTGTCCTGGGTTCAGCTGTAGCAGTCATTTTTCTCCTTAGTGGCTGGTTCAAGTGCTGTGTTCTCAACTTTAGTCTGAGAACAACACTGATAACACACCAATGTTTTTAGTTGTTGCTCAGTAATGCTTACTCCGACCAAGGATTTTCTCAGTCTCATGCTCTGCCAGGGAGGAGGGGAAGCTGGGAGGAAGCAGAGACAGGACACCTGACCCAAACTGGCCAAAGGGGTATTCCATACCACAGCACATCATGCCCAGTATAGAAACCGGGGATACTTACCTGGAAGGCCCAGATTGCTGCTTGGGTCAGGCTGGGTATTGGTTGGCAGGTGGTGAGCAATTGTATCTTCTCCCCTTGTTATTTCCCTTATCATTATTATTATTATTGGTGGTAGCAGTAGTGGTTTGTATTATACCTTAGTTACTGGAGTGCTGTTATCTCAACCCGTAGGAGTTCTATTCTCTTGATTCTCCTCCCCATCCCTCCAGAAGAGGGGAGAGGAAGAAAGGAGAGGAGTGAGCAAGTGGCTGCGTGGTTCTGAGTTACCAGCTGGGCTTAAACCACGACCATATGTAACAAGTGAATGAGGAGTATCATCATGGCTCAGTACTCAGACTAACAAAAAGGGATTTTTGTAAATAGGATGACATAAGGTTCAAAGTATATTTTCCTGGATTTCCGTGAGCTGCATCACTCAGAGGCAGGAAAGCATCTCCACTGCCTCAGCCTTTTCTAAGTTCTGAACTGAAATGAGTTTGACCCAGGTAGATGCAATTGCTGTCTGATATAAATACATCCCTAGCATACATCATGTTTAAATTTAGTCTGCTCATGCTCAGTGAAGAGAGTACCAGAAATTCTTTAACAACTTACCTGTGGTTATCTGGAAATGGGCAAAATAATTGCATAAAAAGAATGTCGTGTTAGTCAGGTTGATGTCACTGAGTTCTTACACAGTACCTGTTACATCTAGGTTTTTGGTACCTTTTAAAACTGGTTTCAAAGCTCTAATGAAAACATGTACAGAGGGTATAATCATATTTCTTAGAAATAAGGACTCTGACACAGAAATTGCAACTCCAGGGAAGGTTTAGTGAAAGAAACATCAGAGATTTGAAGACCTAGCCCAGAAGCATCACAGATTTGAGTTGTGAAGAGCATCTATCCTGACTGTCATGGGTCTTTCACAGGAATCATTAAAAAAAATAAGATTCTGTTGGTGGGAATTAAAGATCCATAGAGTTTTTCATAGGACCCAGAACTTAGCATCATGTTCTTTGGCCAGGTTTTTCTCTTCATTAATTGCTTGGCAGTGTGCTAAATATCCAGAGGTTGTATCCACCCTTTCGGAATCTGTGCAGTTGGTGTTGACTATTGAATGAAACATGATTGAAGCTCACAAAAGTCTTGTTGGGTTTCTTGTCCTTATTTTCTTTCATTATGTATTCAAATCAGAGGACAATTGTTTTCTTTCAAACTGTACACAACTTAATGTTAGGGGTGTGGATTGACCAAGGAGAGCAATTGTCTTCATGTGCAATCCAATTCTGAATATGCAGAGTAAGGGCTGCTGCAGTAGTTAACATAATTCTGGCTTTATGAACAATTTTGTCAGGCTTTTCCAGACTCTCTCTGTATTTTTAATGTGCCTTTAGCAATGCAAGTGTGATCAAAGGGAATAATTTGTGCCTGTTTCTAAATGGCTGGCAAGAATTTTAACAGATATTTTGAGTAATAATTAATTAGGGATATGGTATGATAATTACTACAGAAACACAGGTCTTTTATTTAAATAGGATAATAATCATTGCTACAGTGAAAGAGTTGTTTGGATTATTCAGAGAATCTCATTTCTCAAATAGAAATTTGTTTTATGGAATTAAAAGAAGTAACAAAGGATTTTGAAACCTTCCATTGTCAGAGTAACATTTCATTTTAGTGCCTATTTTTTATAATCAGATCTTTTTATTTCTGAGTTTCTCATTTGTTATCCATGCTTCCATGGGGAATAAGTCCTCAGTTTTCTACCATCACAGTAACTCCAGTAGAGATTTGGGGTTGCTTCAGTGACCCTGTTTAGCTCCTGAACTAAAATAAAGCTCTTAAGGATTCATTCATGTCAGTAGATCATGTAACTGAAATTTTCAATTTGTTTTTCTGATGTGAATTTTTGGTCTCAAGTCTAAATCTGGTTATAGCTCTACCTAAGTCAGACATTTTTAGTGAGTTATTGTTCTGGTTTTGGTTAAACCATGACAGTTCTATTTGTACGTTATATGCATTTTCCTACCTACTAATACATATAAGGCAGCAGATTTCGACCTCATTATATGTTTATTGTAAGGCCCTAAAACCACCAGCTAGCACCAAGCTGGAAAAACTTTAGTAGGGCCATTTTCTGCCGGAGTTTGTCTTTTTTATAGAACTAAAATGGTTGTCAATTGTGCTGGAATTCTGTATCTGCAAAGAACTAGGACGAGGGAAATGCTGGCAGTGTTAAACCATTCTGTTTGATGGTATATAATACTGGGACCTGAATTTTGAGGTTGTAATCTCTTTAGAGCTGCGGTCCGCTTTGGAAGTAACAGAAAAAGGCAACAAGGAAACTGTTAAAGTTAAATGTTCCTCTGAGTGCAGTTGTACTTTCTTGCTCTAATGCTTATTCTTCCTCTGCAACTGAAATTTTAAGTAATGAGTTTCTTCATCATGCTTCCATACCTAAATTCCTGGGCTGATTGGGTGTCCAGCTGCAAAGTACTGAGGTATTGCCCATAGTCAATACATCACAATGACAGCTGGCTACATAACCTTGTTACTTGCGTTGTAATTAAACAACATCTTCATGTTTTTACAAGGGCCTGTAGGGACAGAACAAGGGGGAATGGCTTTAAGCTGACAGAGGGGAGGTTGAGATGAGCTTTTAGGAAGAAGTTCTTCCCTATGAGGGTGGTGAGGTGCTGGCCCAGAGAAGCTGTGCCTGCCCCATCCCTGGCAGTGTTCAAGGCCAGGTCGGACACAGGGGCTTGGAGCAACCTGGTGTAGGGGAAGGTGTCCCTGACTGTGGCAGGGGGTTGGAACTGGATGAGCTTTAAGGTCCCTTCTAGCCCAAAACAGTCTGTGATTATATGATCTTCAAGGGAGCTTTTCATTTGACAATTTTGGAAAATATTTCAAAACCCCAGACTATCAAAGCCAAAGGGTTGTTTTTTCTGTTAAAAACTCACACAGACTAAAGGCAAATGCTGCACTCCCAGAATCATTGGCCAAATGACCTTTGCGACTTTTGCATCTTTTACGTATGCCCACTGATAGCACCATGCTTCTCATATTCAGAAGAAAACTACTTGCTCAGAAACCAGGGGCATGTGCAGGATGAAAAGTCTTTGGTACACCGTTCAGGAACAATGAGTACATTGCCTTCTCCCTGGAATGAGCCTGCTGCCTATTTTCTAACCATTAAACTGGTATCGTGCAGCCTTTATATACTGTATTATGAATCCTAATTTCCTTGTCTCTTCCAAAAATTCCTCTGTGACTTGGTGCTCTGCCATTTTCTTTCCCTTTTTCGAGAAAAAGAAAAGACATTGCTTTGCACTTTTGGTAGTAAGTGAAAGGAAATGAAGTAGCATTTGTTTCTTGGGGCCTGGCATTGTGACTTTTACCTGAAGGCCAGAAGGAAAAAAATCATTATGGTTAGAAGGCCAGAATTTCTTTTAAGAGCCACCTTAAGCCTATAATTTGTATCTAAACTTAGACCTCTTGACATGTCATCTAGTCTCTTCAGAGTATCTTCTCAACAATTTTAAGACTTCTTCCTCCAAAATCTAACTGACTTGGTGTGAGTGATGAAGGAGTTTGAAATCTGCATTTTCTTGGTGGCTTGCTCATGCAGAGGAGCATGCAGTGCTTCCTTCCCCTTTCACCTCTGGTTAGCTACAAGTGCAAGTGTGAATTCTCACAAGTGAGGGGCTGAGCAAAGAAGGTTCCTGTGCTCAAATACAGCAGTATTGTGCAGTCTGAAAAGATGCTTTTCACTTTTTTCCATGAGCCAGTGGACTGAGCAAAGATGAGTTTTCTTATAGCATCTCAGCAAATTTAAGCCTCACAATTTTAGAGCTAAAAAAAGATGAGCCTGAGCGGGAGTAGTTTGGGTACCACTAGTTTTAGGTGGCTGTTTGTAGGAATGCCCTGTTCATTCAGAGCTGAATTCCTGAATCATACAGGTTTTTACAATTTGAGAGGCAGCAGCTTGTGTGTATGTGTGGAGGGGAGATTCCTGGCTCTCGAAGCCTGTTATTATGAGGCCAGACTTTCTTTGAATGCTGCCTGATGCCAGTGCAGATGAAATCAGCAGATTGTAGTGTAATATGGTAACTGCTTAGAGAAACTGGTGCGAACAGGGAGGCGGCAGCTAATCGGATTAAGGAAAAGTCTATCACAGCCGCAGCTGTCAGTGGATTTTAGCAGATTTTTTTATCACTGTTTGTGTGGGAAAACACACAGTGGAGGGAATCTAATGAAGGAGATAGAACTAATAAACAGAAGTACTTTTTGATCTGATACTTGGTTTTCTGAGTGCTTTACTCTGGAGAGGTTCAGGGAAAGTTTTGATGTAACTCTTATGAAGAAGAAATCACCCAGAGTCACTTGAGGAAGAAGAAGGTGAAGCGATTGAAATATTCCCTTCTGTTGTGGTTTAAGCCCAGCTGGTAACTCAGAACCACGCAGCCGCTCGCTCACCCCACTGTTCTTCCTCCCCCCGATCCCGGAGGGATGGGGAGGAGAATGAAAGAATATAACTCCCACGGGTTGAGATAAGAGCAGTCCAGTAACTAAAGTATAATACAAACCACTGCTGCTACCAATAATAATGATAAGAGGAATAACAAGGGGAGAGGACACAACCGCTCACCACCCGCCGACCGATATCCAGCCCGACCCGAGCAGCGATCTGGGCCTTCCGGGTAACTCTCCCCAGTTTCTATACTGGGCATGATGTGCTGTGGTATGGAATACCCCTTTGGCCAGTTTGGGTCAGGTGTCCTGTCTCTGCTTCCTCCCGGCTTCCCCTCCTCCCTGGCAAAGCATGAGACTGAGAAAGTCCTTGGTCGGAGTAAGCATTACTTAGCAACAACTAAAAACATTGGTGTGTTATCAGTGTTGTTCTCAGACTAAAGTTGAAAACACAGCACTTGAACCAGCTACTAAGGAAAAAAATGACTGCTACAGCTGAACCCAGGACACCTTCACATCTCAAAAGGAAGTTAACAAAAAAGGTCACTGTATAATCCCAAAGCTCTGCTTTAGAATCTTGGGAAATCCTTGGGACCGAGGTGCAGTCATTGCTGCTACCCCATCCTGCCCCATACACATACTCTGACCCTGCCTAGGAGAAAGCAAATGTCCCCATAGCAAAGGCTGCAGCTGGGACAGAAGACATATGAAAACTGTTGTGGGAAGCACAGCTGGGATTAAGCACACTGCAAATGGAGCAGAGATGGCCACCGTGTCTAAAGTCCTGAAAATTTTCATACATGAATGTCCCAAGTGCTGGCCGAGTCCACAGCTGAGATGGGGCTTGGAGAGGAGATGAGGCAAATTACCAAGTGTTACTTTTAACCTCATGCTTGAAAGAGGCTGACTCAAGTAGGTGGCACAGGTGTGATGGACAGGGAGTAAAAGTGCTTTGAACTCAGACCAAAACTGAACTAACAACCGACTTCATGCTCCTAATTGGAGATCTCTGGGGCTTGGTGTTTCAGGGAATATGCTGCATTGTGCTTATTGCATTCAAAGCACGGCCCCACTGACTTCAGTTCCTCAAAAAAAAAGAAATATATCCCTGGTGAACACCAAGAAAAGTTGATTCCATAAACCTCCCTTTCATCTTGCAGGAGCTCTATGACAGGGAGGGAAAAAAATTACCAAACTACAAGTGAGAGCAATGTTTTCATGGACACCAACCCTGGGTCATTTGTCCTCCTTCCTTGCAGGACTGCGTAGCTCAGGCAGAGCTCCATGCAATGATGGATAGACATTTTCCACTTTTAGGGGTGTTATTTCAAGGGGCTTAGTATCTCTTTTTGTCCTGGGTTCAGCTGTAGCAGTTATTTTTCTCCTTCTTAGTAAGTGGTGCGGTGCTGAGGTTTTGACTTTAGTCCGAGAGCAACGCTGATAACACACGAGTGTTTTAGTTGTTGCTAAGTAATGTTTACTCTGACCAAGGACTTTCTCAGTCTCATGCTTTGCCAGGGAGGAGGGGAAGCCAGGAGGAAGCAGAGACAGGACACCTGACCCAAACTGGCCAAAGGGGTATTCCATACCACAGCACGTCATGCCCAGTATAGAAACTGGAGGCAGTTACCAGGAAGGCCCAGATCACTGCTCGGGTTGGGCTGGGTATCGGTCATTGGGTGGTGAGCGGTTGTATCTTCTCCCCTTGTTATTTCCCTTATCATTATTATTATTGGTTCTAGCAGCAGTGGTTTGTATTATACCTTAGTTACTGGAGTGCTGTTATCTCAACTTGTGGGAGTTATATTCTTCCAATTCTCCTCCCCATCCCTCTGGGAGTGGGGGAAGGAAGAACGGAGGGGAGTGAGCGAGCAACTGTGTGGCTCTGGGTTACTGCCTGGGCTTAAACCACGACACTTTTAAAGCTGCAGTATAATAGAAGTTGGTGCTTTGCTCCAATTTTTTGTCATAGGAAAATAACGAGCACAATCTTATAAACGAAACATGCCATGACTGAGAAAAGACTATGGGATGTTCTCAAGCTCTCCATTTAAAACAAGTGGTGGCACTGGTGGTATGAGTCAGTGAAACTAAGATGGGAATCAGAGCCTGTGTTTTAATAATTAGATTATGACAGAAAAAGATCAAAGTAACATTCACAGTTTTGTTAATTTAAGTTGTAACTTCCATACTGAAACAGGTTTTTCTTTTGTTCACATTCATGGCCATGTGCAGGTTGGGGTGAATGTACTTTAACCTTCCAGTTCTTCATCATATATTTATATCAGAATTGAGCAGTAACTAATTGAGGTTAGTTGAGGCAGAAAAGCACTTTGGATTTGCTGGCTACTTGCTGTGAATGAGGCTTCTAGAATCAAGCAGAATCCTTTAATCCAATGTTTTTCTTCTTTTCTTTTTTGTTTGTTTGAATGCATGCAAAATAAACTACTGTATCAGGGTGTTCAGTCCTGGAACTAATTGAAGGGAGGAGGTTTATTCTGAGCTACTAGTGAATTAGAGGAGAGGAAAACAGAC
Organism: Nestor notabilis; assembly: GCF_000696875.1. Classification (NCBI taxonomy): domain Eukaryota; kingdom Metazoa; phylum Chordata; class Aves; order Psittaciformes; family Psittacidae; genus Nestor; species Nestor notabilis. Next base: position 92,382 of record NW_009925971.1, on the reverse strand, counting down.
CTTATAGTACACATGTTGCTTTTTAAAAAGGATAAGCAACACCAAAACTGAGGAAATGCAGTTTTCTAAAGGTTGTTAAAGACCTCACTTGATTTTCTTGAATATTTTTATAGTTAAAGAAAGTACTTTGAAAAATATCCTACTAAATACTCATCATTAAACTGTTTTGCAAGTTCTCCTTTTGTCTCTCTCATGCTCTTTGTTCACTGTTCCACAGTTCATACACTTAGGACTTAATGAGGTCAACTTCTGTCACACTGTTGAAAGTGCAGACACCCCTGCAGGCGGGGCGTTGCAGACTTTTGGTCTCTGGAAAGGGAAAGGCTGCAGTTGGGGCTGGAATGGGGAGTTCCTGGACAATGCTGAAGTGCTAGTGCCAAGGAGCAACAAATGGCAGATCAAAACATTGTGCTGTGATTTAAACTTGGACGTGGAAAAACAGTTTTTTCTGCTTGGGTATCTCAGTGCTTGTCATGTGGTTTTGCCTCTTGGCTGTAATGTCACTGCCAGGTGTCATGGTTTAAGCCCAGCCAGTAACTCAGAACCACGCAGCTGCTTGCTCACTCCCTCACTCCCTCCCCTTTTCCACCCCCTGCTCCCGGAGGGATGGGGAGGAGAATCGGAGGAATGTAACCCCCACGGGTTGAGATAACAGCACTCCAGTAACTAAGGTATAATACAAACCACTACTGCTACTGCCAACAACAATAATGATAAGAGGAATAACAAGGGGAGAGGATACAACCGCTCACCACCCACCGACCGATACCCAGCCCGACCCGAGCAGCGATCTGGGCCTTCCAGGTAACTCCCCCCAGTTTCTATACTGGGCATGACGTGCTGTGGTATGGAATACCCCTTTGGCCAGTTTAGGTCAGGGGTCCAGTCTCTGCTTCCTCCCGGCTTCCCCTCCTCCCTGGCAGAGCATGAGACTGAGAAAGTCCTTGGTCAGAGTAAACATTACTGAGCAACAACTAAAAACATCGGTGTTATCAGCCGATATTCTCAGGCTAAAGTCAAAAACACGGCACAGCACTAGCTACTAAGAAGGAGAAAAATAACTACTGCAGCCGAGCCTAGGACACCAGGCTAAGAAAAAAAGCTGTAGCTCAGTACATTCAGATCTCATTTTAATCCAGCTCCTGTACTGGCTGCAAAGCTGGATGAGATTTTCAGGCACTGTTATGTCAGTTACCAGCACCCTTTTTGTAGGATTTATTCTCAGGAGTCCAATTCTTTGTGTCGAAAATCTTTTATGGTGCCAAAATGACAGAAAAATATCTTGGTATAAGACCTGCTTTTCAAGGTTAATATCTCTTTGCTCAGTGGAAGAGTCCTTTGGCCTTGAGGGCTCTTTCTGTCTTTCTGCTCTCTTTTTTCCTTGCATGCACACTCATCCTTTCTGATCTTTTGTTCTCTTCCAATGTTTAAACAAAGAAAATTGCATATATATCATGTTAAAAATGTACAAGAGTAAACAACAATTCACAGCATTCGGTGTCTTTTTGATAATAAGATATCTAGAAATACATCTCTGAAATAACTTTCCACATCTTTGGTTGGAGTAAGAGAGTGGAGAAGAGAGTAAAAACCAAAAAGTAGCCAAAGTAGGGAACATCTTTTCATTTCAAATGCCTTAGTGCTCAGCTCCATTGCACTTTCATCCCAGCCCCACCTTCACAATGTTCAAGCTGTGGCAGGTACTTCACAGGACTTTGATTTCCATGAGCAAGAAGCTGTGTACAAAGGTGCTTCTGCAGGTTGTCCTTTCAAAACATGGGCCTTTGCTTTCTAAATTTTCATCTCATCACAGTCATATATGTGGAGGAGACAAGATTCACTGAGATAGAGCACAAAATGAAGCACTGGGTTGACTGCAGAAATGTTGCTGTTATGCCCAGTAATGGTCTTGTGTTGCGTGAATTGATCCTGCTAATGCTGAATGATCCAAGAAAAGAATTTATGCAGCCAAATAGGTCTTCACAAGATGCTGACAGCAAAGCATTATCATGCATCCTGCTCAGGCAACTACTAAACCAGGCAATAGTAGCAGATCTGTGGTTGGTGGTTTCAGCTGGAACTCGGCAGTCTGTTGAGTACACAGGAAAGAATTGGTGTTAGCAGAGACTAACAAGATTATTGTAGCTAGATAATGTTTGCAAAGTGTCATGACTGTTAAATATTGTTGTTTATTTAGTTCATCTCCAAGCATAAGCATCTTGCAGTTGGCATTGATGTGTCATACAAATAATTTGGTTAGTCTCAGTACTTCTTAGAGAACAAGGTTCCAGGTTCATGTGCTTTTCCACAGCATTACCCAAAAAGCCCAAGAAATTTCTTTCTCTGGTAAACAGTGTGGGAGGCTAGAAACCCTGCAGAGCACCAACTTCACATCTTTCAGACATTGCTTTGGGTTTGAGGGCTCTTGGATGCCCTTTATATCGCTTGGTTAACAGATTGACTGTTGGATCAACTTCATCTCCAAAAAAGCTAACTTCAAGAGCACGTGGCTGTCTGGAAATGAAGAAATTCAACTCCTGGGAGCCAAAGGGTGCCCAGTTCATTCTCCACAGCAGATGTGCCTAGGAGAGGAGCCATGCAGCGGGAGCGAGCTGCTGGGGAAAAAACTTCCACAAGCTTCAGTGGCATGGGTGAATATTTGGCTGCTCCCATGAATTGTCTCACTTTAGGAGAATCGATAAATCTGATTTAACTTTCCTAGTCTTTCAGAGGTGTTTTCCCAGCAGGTTCCACTCTCCATGAAACACATGCAAATTATTACACAGCAGTTTGAATACCTGGCCAAATGATACTTCCTTTCCTCAGGTCTGTGGCAAAATTCCTGTTACCTGTAATGAAAACAAGCTTGAGTTTTTGGTTCTTCTAGAGGCATATCCCTTTAGGAATATTTTAAACAATACTAACTTGCCACATTCAACTTAGTGCTCCACATTCCTCTTGACAAACCAACCCCCTGTTATCCTCTTCTTTCATCACACTGAACATTGGAGAAAAGTTATTCAAGGATCTTTGTCTCAACTCTAATCTGAGCTGGTAGTGTACATATTTTACCCTACTGTGAAAACGTGAAGATCGTGTATATGCTCCAGTGGGCAGAGGGGACATAGGAGATCTTAGCCAAGATTTCAGAGAGAGTGGTAACTTCCTTAAACTTGTAAAAAGAATATCTTCTGGATTCTTCTTCCATATTTTCGTGGAAGAAGAAGAATCCACATAGCCCAGCATCACTCAAATAGGCTGCGTAAAGCACAAAATACAAACCCTCAAATTTGAGGTCCACACAAAGTAAGAGTGTAAAATCAATTTTTCAACCTAATAATATCACATGCAAATATTATCCCTTGGTTTGGGAACAGATGCTTTTGTTTAAGATGTTACAACCCCCTGCTGTTTATGGCAATCCCTGTTAGCTATGCCACCATAACAGAATGTCAGACTGGATTAAGTTTGAGCCACTTAAGAAAAAAAGTTTAAAGTCCCTGAAAGACACTGGGAGTGTTCATGCAGGCAGCTGGCAACAGCTTTAAGATGCCAGGGCTGCACAAGAGTGTCTATCTTTGCCTTACGTGAAATAGATACTTAAGCCTTATTTTCAAAAGTGGTTCAGGGGTTTTCAAGCCCAAGTCTCATCTTCTCCTGCAGGTCTAAATTGCTTTTCCCCCTCCTCTTTCTAAATAAAGAAATTATCAGCTCTGACTACCCATGCCTGAACAGATATTCGCACTTTAAATGCCTTCCTCACTAACTATTTCAGGAGATATCCTAGAAGCATTTTGTTATTAAGCAGTTTTGTCATTCTGTGAACCACCAGGTACCAAACAGTAGCTTAAAATAAACAATGTCTCTTCTATAGTATAAAATGTAGCTGTTGTTTTAACTCACAGCTGTATTGCCATATCCTCTTTCTGGAGGCTTTATTGTTTAGTCAGTTCTGCTTAACCCTCCCAGTGAAAGGAAATTATTCTCCTTTCCTTCTTTATGCCTTTCTGCAGCACATTTGCATCCTTAAGTGTTTAAAAAAAACAACTTGAAGTATATCAAATTGAATAATGTACCAGCCTGTCCACTTACTTGATTTCTCTCCTCAGCTAGTCTGGTCCAGACTCAGAGTTTTCATCTCCTTTCTCCACTAAACCTTTAACAGGGCTCACCTCTACCCTCTTGCCATAACTCTGTCCCCCCCTCAGCTGGCATTGGCTGGTTGACAAGGAAAAGCCATTCAGCACTCTGCAGTCCTTCAGGGCACAACTCATTCAATCAGGATGGGACAGATTTATGACTCCTCCACTTGGGTCCCAATTTCCTGCACTGACATCCTGATTTGTTTCTGTGACATTAGGGAGTTGCCAGGAACTGTGTTTGCTCACTCCCCACGTACATGAAGGAGATGGCTATGCTAACAGTCTGGGACTGCCTGCAAGAGGGTGGGAGAAGGCCCTGACATAAAGGGATCTGATTGAGTTTGGGACTTCCCTGAGGTTTAAATACATTTTGTTGATCTGGTTTTCCAGTTTCTAACAGAGCACCAATAATACTGGTTAAGACTGTTTTGTAAGGGGGCAGCATGAAACTAGTAGTAATACAAAAAATGCTTTCTAGTATCCATCATGCTTGTCAGTTGTGTGTAAAGTATATGCCATCTTGTGTTGACAAGCCCAAAAAGCAGCTGTGATTTTGAAAACTGAAATTACATCTACTGTTTGCTGCTTGAAAATCAGACAATACAAAATACAAAAAGAAAGGTTTGATACTGCCCAAGTTTCATCTGCTAGCTTTCCCTCAGATTTCCTGGAAGAAACATGGATATGAATACATAAAACACCTGAATAACATCTCTGCTCTCTAGGGCCATAAGGATAAGAAGAGAAAAGAACCGTAGTTTTGCAAGAACTTGTAAGTTAAGCAGTGGCAATTGTGAGAAATCTTTCGCAAGGGGACTTAAGAGGAGCTTGAAATTACCTGAGTTTGAAATGACCTCTCACTTCCTTCCATAGTCCTCATTTGAGAGGTTTGCTCCCTGGAAGTTTATTAGACCTGGAAAAGCATCAACAATTTTAGTGCAGGTATTAATCATCTACATGGACAAATTCTGAGTACTGAAACATACTGTTGAAAGTTTCCATGTGTGCCCTAGCTCTGAAACTCAGATCCTTTTGTTACCTTGATACACAAAAGTTGTGCCTAGCCTGACTTTCGATCACGGTGGTAGAACATCAAAACCGACAGTTTGTTACTTGCTCCCATGTATTTATAAACCCTGTCTTGGGCTAGTAAGAAGTTCTAAGTTTAGAAAGGGCTGTTGTAGTGATCCTCATGTGCCCTGGATATGGAACTTGGTCAGGTAGTTGTGGTTGGCCCAAATCAACAAGACTAAACCAGGATTCACTCCATTTCGTAACAGAGCAATGGGCCTGGAAACCTTTTTTGGGTTTTGCTGTTGTTTTGCCTCTGCAACTCACTGTCAGATGTATTCACGTCCATCATCCCAATATTGGTTCCAGGTTCAAAAGGAAAGTGCTGTGAAGGAGTTAAGGAAAAGGGATGCTGTAAGATCCTGTTACTGTGAATTAGGCTCCACTTCTTTAATAGTGTTGTTTGTTTGTTTGTTCAATGGTTTAGCTTTGTTTTAAATATTTATTGTGGGGAGTCATGCAGCTCACATATTATCACATGCTTCTGAAAACAGGGAGGGCAGGTAAAAACTGCAGCTGCAGTCCTGTTCCTTTGTTAGCAGAAAAGGCATGAGAAGAAGCATCAACAGTGTTCCCAGTGCACCAAACCCACTGCTGGCTTTATAGCACAAGGCTGGTTTTTCCTTCTGTGTGATATACTGTCTTGCCAGAGTTGCTGCAGTCAGAACTGTTCCTGTGGGTGATAGCGCATACCCTCGTGAATCTTAACAGCAGGCAGCAGTTCTGGGGGTGTTGATTTGGGGTAAAAGAACAGAAAACAAGTCTCTCAGCTAGATCAGTTAAGAGATCCTGATTTTTGGAGGGGGTTCCTTTTGATAATTTCCTGTGGCATCCAGGACAACTTAGGTACAATTAAAAGGGTGAGTAGCTATGATGAGAGGCCACAGGGCAACAACATGGATTTATACTAGATTACAATAACCATGAGCTGAGGTTTTGTTCCCCGCTGATGGCAGGTTACCTGCTGCTCTCCCAGTCTTTGTTACTGCCCTAGATATGCTGTTTTCTAGGTCTTTCACTAGCAGCTTTCCAAACACCTCTCTACTGAAGCATGCCAGGGTGTCCCCAAGGAGAGCAGTCCCACTCTTTTCTTCCAGAGCAGGTACCACCAATACACTGATCAGCATAAATGCATTTCTTGGTGCTCAGCAGTGCCTTTTTCACCCCATGTATAGTTTAACGCACTACACCCATACTGGGAAATGTCCTCTGCAGTATGTCTGATTCTAGTAAGGATGGTGAAGGAAGGGGAGAGGATTGGAGACAATGGGTTTGGGGGAAAATGGCCAGAGCAGTAGAATGTAATAGGAGCTGAAAGCCTTCCTGCAGCAGAGGTGGAGCAGAAGATTATGTGGGGTTGATGCTAGGCTGTAAGGATCTGCTGGGGAGAGAGGTATGAAAGAGATGTGCTTTCAGAAGCAGGGGTCTTTGCTCCCCATTCTAGAGAGGAAGCTTTCCCCTCCGTGCCTGCCCTTGCCTCTGCCTTAGGGATGCCTCCTAGCCTGGGAATGGTTTGGGTTGGGCTTCACACTCACTCAAGACAGACAGGTTGGTCACGAGGGCTGAGAATCCCTTGTGAACGAGGTGAAAGCGTAAGATGGTCTTCTATTAGCAAATAGGGTTATTCACACTCAAATTTCTCATCCTTCTATGTGTAGCCCAAGTGCATTGGTTAATTCTGCATAGGGAAAATTGCCCTGGAAAACCAAATACTTACTCTAGCCTTAGTTACTTCCTTAAAGCGAACACTGCACAGCTTTAATTATAATTTAAAACCAAAGTCTGATATCTTTTACAACAGAAGTTTCTTTTTGAGTTAAACAATGATGAATAGATTAGTGGAGCTCTGTAGGAAGATGATTTTTGATGGAGATGAAATAGTGTCTGTGCAATTTCAGATGATTGATTTTCGTTGATTAGGTACCCATCAAAGTGCAGTCAGCAATGCTCAGGGTATGATCATAATACACTGAAGAAAGGGGCAGCTCATTAAATGAAGAGAATCATCCTGCCAGCCCATCACCCAGCCCCCCATATTCTCTATCATTGCCTGAGGAATTCAGGCCTTACAAGACTTCATTGCTATTTGGAAAAGGGTATGGTATATATACCAGACTGCAAAGAGAGAGTCCTTGATATGCAGAATGAGGCATGCAAAGATTTCTCTTCATTTATTTTATTTATTTTTGAAAGTTTTGAACAAGCATAAATTATGCTGTGAATATTTCCTACTTTGAGAAGAAGCAGTTCAGTATAATCGGAAAAGCAGTCTTCAATTTGGCGATTCCCAGAGTAGGAGTATGCTGCTAAATCATCTCTGTTATCAGTGGAGCTCTAAAAACAAGGCTATTGACCATGAGATGAATTTTGTCACAAGCTTGATGTAGGAGTCAGTTTTGACATTGCTCTAAATGTTCCCTTCTCAAAGAAAAGCTCTACTGAGAGCAGATGTATAAAAGTTAAGCAGGAGATTTCAGATTGCAAAAATGAGAATGAGACATCTGATTTACCCTGGCTTCCACTGAGAGTTGAGAATTTCACTGTCCTTTATGCCTTTGAAAAATCTTCCCTTAAACCACCATCTTACAAAATGTGGTAGGAATATAGTGGCAGGATAAGTCAGTTTGTATCTGTACAGGTTTCTTGATTTTTGATATCGCAGCGTATGTTCATAACTCTTCCAAAGGACTCCAGTGTTTTCATGTCACTTATGCCTATGCTATGTGAACCCTTGCTTTCATGTGTCCTCTAGGATGAAGGTATTTGATTTCATTTGAGGATGTTTTGGTGACCTCAGATAAATTAGTTGGAAGAAACCTTAGCATGTCCCTTTGTGTCATTCAAATCAGTGAGGCCATTATGCACTGACTTACCAGACCATGGGGATCTACCTTTGTGCGAGCTTTCAGTTTGGTTTTGCCAACTTTGTCCTGGATTCATACTTCAGAAGCACAACTCATAACAAAAGTGAATGTTGACTCACCACTACTGCTGTGTATTGGGGGAGTTAAGAATTTAGTACATAAATGAATTTGTGTGACTGTTTATGCTTCATTAGTTACTCACTGGTGTGGAACATAGTATGGGAACTTTGTACTTACTGATTTTCTCAAGTTAAACTGCCAAACTGTTCATGACTGATATTCCCATATTAAGTGTGTGCAGCTTTTAACACTTGACTTAACAAGTACCTTTAATTTCACTGAACATAAGTTATTGATCATGATGCTTGTTGCCTGGAAGCTCCATTCCTGATTGTTAATTGAGCCATTGATTTTTTTTAACGTTATCATTAACAATTCTGTATTGCAAAGTGGTCTGCTTGGAGTGGGCAGGGGAGCACTGTAGCTGACCAAAGAAAAAAGATAGATTTTTAAACCTGTCACAGCTGAAATCAGTTCAAAAACTCCCATTGACTAGAATTAAGAGAGAATTTAACTCAATATGGATTTGATTTGGCAAAAGTAAAGTTAATAGGAAAGTTGTGTAGCTTGAGGATGCCAGGTCAGACCAGATGTTTGGTACATGTTCTGCATGTTAGCATGCTTAGCATGACACTAAATCCAACCCAGTAGGCCTTGCTGAGAAAAACCTCAGCTTTATAAGCTCAGGCTTGGCACCACATTCAGACAGCTAAATAGCTCCCTGTTCAGAGCTGGCTTACAGCCATCCCACTTGCAGCACAGGCACAAGAAGCTTGCCTCTGTCTGCAGAACACCATTTAGGCTGTGCCAAGGTTAGTGGAGCCCCACTGATGTACCCCATGTGGACCAGCCCACTGCCTTGTCTGATACTCTCTGTTACTGTGTTCACTGTAAGGTGTCCACGCGGCTAAACACACCCAAGAGCAATGCCACATCCAGCTGTGAGATGGAAAGTGATAGCCCCATGTTGGACATTGAACCTGTGGACACGAAGGCTTAGTCCTAAACTTAGGATTTAAGGTGAATAACGATGATGCTGGCAGGATGGGCAAAAGTGTAATAGATACACACATCATAGATACCTACATGCATGTCTGATATTATGGATTTGAGCTATAACTGAATTTTATGCCATTTCTGGTGTACAGTGGTATGCAGTATGCAAGTATCTGGTCAATTACAACTATCTCATTGTCTTGGAATTGTTATTACTGTCCATGAGGTCATCTCAAGTGCCCACAGGCTTTGGAGAAGGTACCTCAGTCCACTAAAAGCCTTTTGCTTCTATTCTGTCATGCACAGCTTTCGAGTTCTAAAACAGAACAGAATCGATGTTTCTGTCTCAAAAGCAGATGATGGAATTCATTTTCTTCCTCTCCTATGGACACTTTTTAAGAGCACATACTACAGGATTCAGAGAACAAATTCTTTCTTCTGAGCTGCCTTGCAGACTTAGATGGTAATTTTTAATTGACATGACTAGTAGATGGAGTCTAGCTAGTTTGAAAGGATTCATTATTGCTACCCTTGTAGAATCATGTCTAGAAAATAAAAATACCTATTAGAGGCTACTGCAGAGGTGCTCATATTCATGAGCCCCCTGCAAAACACTATTGCAGTTTGACAACTGTGGTAAGAAAGTATTCATGAGTTATGATTTTGAAGGGTTTGAGTTCTTTGTAGTTCTCCAAACAGTTTCCAGAAACTATTTTATGACAGTTTTAAAAGACTTCAAAGACTCTTACTTTTGGGTATACCAGCTTTCTCTGGAAGACAGGAGTGTGGAGAGAGGTCTAAGCAGAGGTGATAATGATTCAGGTGACATCAGCTCTCCTCATTTCCTGACCTTGTGGGGCTGACAGTTTTAGTGAGGATGGAAACAATGCTGATTTCTGAAGACTGTCAAGTGCGAGCAGTTTTCTGCTGAGTTGTAGGAGGCTGGAGATCTATAAACCTTTTTAAGTGCTGGGAGGAACGAGAGGGCATTGTTTTCATTGCAGCTGGTCTTTGAGTCAGAAAGAGAATAGTAACTATTGAGGGACAGACCTCTGCAACAAGACTAAGCTTTATTTATTAACTAGTAAAATCTCTTAAAAGGAGAATGAGCAAGCAAAAATTTTAGTTCTGCTGCTGTGGACAAATAAATAAGAATGCAGAAATAGTTATAATAACACAGCATGAAATTATATTGCTAAGGCAACACAAGTTCTTCTGTTTTGAAAAATCAACAGAAATGTGAATAGCATTTCAAGACTATCCAAAACTAAAATACTACTGGAAAGTAACACCCCAAAAATTTTGGGGGAAGCAGCATAACAATGATTACTGGTTGCAGTTTTTCAAAGGGTTTGTCTGACTTGGGCTAAGAAGTTTCTGTATTAAATCCTTGTTTCTATTCCCAGCCCAACCAGCTGGCTTTTTGGGAGAGCTTAAGATGTATTTATTGAAGTAAAAAGTCAAACATGGAACTGGTGGGGTACCAAATAGGCCCAGGATGGTCTGAAATGGCACCTTGAGAGTTTCATATTGTTTGGCTCATATTTATTCCAGTGTTTCAGGACAGTCTGTCTAACCACAGTGGACTGTCCTGAAGACCTAGTTACTTTCTTCATGCCTGAAAGGAAGATGAAGGTGTAAATTGCTCATGAACATTTTGGGGTCTTTCTGTACACAGGGCTCAGCTGTTGACTTTTAGCGTGTTAGGTAGCTACATGTGAAACACAAAGTGGGAGAAAAGCGTGTAGTGCACTTCCACGATATTTTGCCCATAATCTAAATACTTCCTGAGATACCATTTGGCTACTCACCTCCATGAAAAAAATGTATGTGTGCCTGGGTGGGTTTTTTTCATGGTCGAGTGAAGAGGCACAAAGGAGAATTTTTAGGGTAGCGTGTTACAAAGCACGTTTTGTTTCCTGAATGCTCTTTTGTTCTGTGGTGGCTGGACGGTAATCCCCGTTTTCTGAATGTTTTGGATCTGTGAGCAGACCTGGCAGTGGAAAGAGTCATCGTGAATCCTTGCCTTTTACATGAAGGGAGCATGAAAATGTGCAGAACCAGGTGGAGGTCTCATTTTTTTTTTCCTCAAGGGAAGCCCAATCCTTGCCTCTTTGAAACAAAGGAGAAGAGAAGAAAGCCACTGGCTTGAGGCTGGTTCTCCTCCTATCTCTTCCTGCCCCTGGTATAGACAGTGTTAGGGCTGTATCTCCCAGGGTTAGAGAGCAGGAGAGCGGGAAGTCTTCTTTGGGTATCATTTGCAGCTCAATGACAGGGTTGTAAGCTATCATTTCCCAGCTAAGAGTAATATTAGACTATACACATAACTGCATAAGGTGCATCAGCTCTTTTAGGAAGCAAGTGCTTCACTAAGCTGCAAGGCAAGCTTAATTTACAGTAGTCACATGGGACACCTCCTCCAAAAGTAACTTCGCGGGTCCCTCTGGATAGTTAAAGTCTCCCCAAAGACTTGACAGGATTAGGTAGCAAGGGCTCTTTGAATACTGTGGAGGTTCTTTCCCCACATTTTTTCCTGAACTGAATATGCGTATGCTTTCACATCGTGGCTGGTCAAATCACCCAGTCTCTACTGTATTCACAGCTCCTTTGTTCTCTCCATCCTGTTGTGTTAAAAGTGATAAAAAACCCAGCTGGTCTCTTAATCAGTTTTATTTCTGTCTGTCTAACATTATTAATGGAACCTGAGGTCCGATTTTGAGCAATCCAGTGAAAGACACTGGCACTTGGCTTCTTGCATTTGGCCTGTCCGGCTAGACAAGTAAGTTCCAAATACTGTTGGTGAAGTTAATATGAACAGCGTACAGAATTTCAACCCACCAAAAGGGATTTGTTTTTAAGCTTCTCTGAACTCCAGTATCTGGAAGAAAGCTCTGGTTTTTAGAATTAATGATGTCTTGGGTTAGCTCACACAGCTTGCAGCACTCTAGGTACTGCGGTTTGATGACTGTCACTGTTGGTTGGGTCAAGAATAGCTGCCACAGACATAATCAGTGCATTTCCTCATTTTATCAGAGTGGTGCAAGAGGTAGTTATTTTTTCCAGGGGACAAAATTAATGGGTGAATGTGCTGTGGGGCTGGCACATGCTGCCTCCAGTTTAATAGCTGAATTAGAATCTTTTTAAAACCTTGGCACCAAGAAATGTGATTTCCCAATGCTTAGGGCTAATGCTGTGGTAAGTGCTGGGAAATCTTGACTGATAGTGCTAAGAGTTAACAGAGACAAAAAATAAAGCACAATAAATCTTACCTGAAGTGTTTGGCTATGTATGAGTTAGGTATGTGCATATATGTATTGGTCTGAAAGGTATGAACACATGCAGAGAGATTAATTATAGTTTAACCTGCACTTAAAAGGATCATCAAATCTAATATTTTTTCACTCAATATTTCAGCATTGCTTCTGGTGGCCAAGCTTGGGATGTGTGTGTGTGTGTGTTTGAAGATTTATAGCCACTATGTGAGATGTGGAATCAAATAAATAATGGGGCAAAATTAAACACATTGATTAACTATCATTCACTATCCTGTAATCTCTTAATGGCTAAGGTCTAATTTAAGACAAACTAGAATCAGGATTAAATTCTGAATTGCTATTATTATTACATGTATTCATTAGGTTCTAGAGGAATTCAGGAGAGATTAAAAAGGCACCTGTGAATTAAGACCAGCTATTAATGAGGGAAGTTGAAGGACTTATATTAATAGCATTTTTCTTATTCAGATAGCCTAACAAATGGCAGCATTAAACTTCACAGATTGTTTGTGTATTCGTGGTTTTCATCAGTCTAATTTATTGTCAGAAAATCTGTAGAGCACCTGGAAATATAATAATGGCCACTGTGTTGCATTTACTAATTGGAGCAGTAGAAAGCTAATTAGAGAGCTTTTCAGGGCAGTTGAAAGGGATAAGATTCAGTCAGTTCTGCAGGTAGTTCCACAAAATAAGATGGAGGGAGAATGGGAGACGAGGGGAGAAAAGCACTGCTTTAATTAGCTTGTGAATGAAGCTCTTTATATTTTATTTATATTGTTATTTATATTTAACACTGCAAGTTTCAGACTAGCCAAGGTATGCCAAACCCAGGCAAGTTGCTAACCCATTTGAACTTGAGGAACCTAATTAAAGACATGAATAAAAACCTTTCCATTATCTTGCTCATGCATTTGGGTCAGAACAGAGGCAGAGACCACCACAATCTTTGCTGCAATTTCTGGAGCTCTTGTGTCAGTGATCTGCGAGCCAGGTGCATTAGAAATCTACGTTTTCCAGCTTCAGCCACATGTTTGGCTCCAAGACAGCACGGCCTAACTATTTGGTAGCTTGCATAGTTAGAATTGTAAAATAGCACTGGTATCTTCTGGGTGTATGCAAGTGCTACTAGAGCACTTCAGTCTGTGCGACCATATCATTGAGAGGGCATTTCGCTGCCAGCTGCTGTCAGGTTGGTGGGCATTGCCCTTGCCCTTGGAAGAACCTGTCTCCATTGACAGCCTCAATTCTAGAGAGTAGAGACACAAGGGGTTGCTCAAGTCCAGGTCATGCCTAAGAAATCAGTACCTGCGCAATTTTCTCTGGCCCCCAGAATGCCTGGAATTAAGTTAGTGATCTTATGTGTTTGTGTTTTTTGGAGTTGCAATGAAACAGAAGTACCTGATATTTTTCTGATGCTGCTGCCCTCTTTAATAGTTGCTTCCACACTTGCTAATAAAGCATTTGCTATCTTCCATCCCTCCTCTTCTGCCATTTTTAAGCCAGTTTGCTGATATTTTGCTTTCAGTAAAAAGGCCGTTATTCCTGCAATCTATCATTATAAGGAGTGCTGCCTACTTCAGAGAACCTCTTGCAGCCTAACTGGAATCACTCGATGATTTGGATCATTAATATATTGCAAAATGACAATAAGAACTGAAGTGAGGGGGCAGGCAGACGCGAAGTGCTGATGAAGATATATCTGCTCTGCTGTCAAAATTCCACTTAGACATGTAGGAGCCACCATTGGATTTCTTTTAGCTAGAAGGTGAAGTTTTAACACGCCTAAAGAGTATTGATTGTTTAACCTTGTTGCTCTGAGGTTGGGAGCAGACTCAGAACCCTGAAGTCTTCTACTTTTCCTCTAGGTTTTTGTTTCTGGATTTTAGCATGAGATCTTTTAAGTCATTCTGTTACCGATATGGTTTCTTGAAGCTTTGTTTATTGTTACGATGACACTAAAAAAGGACTTACTTTTCTAGATATTTTCTCCTGTGGCACACGATTTTGAGCTCTGCCTCGTCTCCTTTTCCTACCAAAAATAAAATCTTAATTAGATTTCGTAATATCCATGATTTTATTTTTAAAGGATGCAGCAGTAGTTCATCTCCTCATCTGCAGCAGCAGCACTGATCTTGTACACATCGGCATGCACACAGGGCAATAAAAAGTGACACGATGTAACATTTCAGTGAAGAATTGTAGGCACTGGAGCCAAATCCTGTCATTTAAGACTTTCTGTGAAGAGTGATTTATTCTCAGTTTGCCAGTATGGACTTTTTTGGGAGGGAGAGAGGTTGTGCGAGCGGTGGGAATTATGCACACGCTTTTTAAGCCTTCTTACTGACTTCGGGTGTCTCTGCTTCTGGTACCCAACCTGACATTGCAGAGAGGCTTGGCCCTTGGCACACCTTTATTCAGCTTGTTTAGAAAAACTTCGCCTCAAGCAGAGCACTGCGAATCAGTGGGTTTGTCTGTCTGTTACCTTCTGTTCTGACGATGCCAAAGACGATGTCTGCAAGGGACAGCATTTCAGATACGCTCTGATGTGGCAAAAGAACTTCCAGAACTTAACATTTTCTCCATCTGTACAGATCTTCAATAGGCAGAAATTGTCTTTTGCTCCTAGAATAGGACCTAGGACAGAGGCTGATGGGACAAATCACTTTTCACATTAGTCTTCTGAAGGCATAGATCAATTGCCCAGAGCTGTTTCTTCCCTTTTAGAGGCAAATATATAATCTTATTAATGATAATGTTTTCTTGCCAACAGCGTGATATTCTGTATTGTTCAGTTTAATAATCAGCATGAAACCTATTAACTGCAGGAGCTATGGTGTCAAAAATCTGGGGTAAAATCTTTGGCACTTCGAAATATTAACTAACTTGTTTGCAGTGCTGCAATCTCCTACAGTTAACATTCTGGCAATTACAAAGATACAAGCTCTTAAAGATAAGCTTTCTGTTTTGTGCTATGTCTGTACTTTACCCTGTAGTCAAAATCCAAAGTAAGCCTTTTTGGAAGCTGTGAAAGCTTGGAAGAGTCTAATCTAATTTAATTTCTTGTGATTGTGAACACTTGGGTACCTCCTGATTCTGGCTGAGTCTAGCAATGACTAAATCAGCAGAGCATCTCTTCTCAAGCAGTGTTGATTTTGGGGGAAGTAAATCAATTACCCAGCTAAGGATTTCAGCTCAATTGTGTTTTGATGCTTTTATGTTACGTTTTGTGTTCCTCCATTGCCAATTCACTTTCGGCTTGCAAGAATGTGGAATTAAGCTGCTTTTATCAGGGACTGTTTCTGCTTAGAGTCAGTTTTCCTTTCCTTGCATGTGCCTGTCTCAGTTGCTCAATTTTACTGATGAAAGTTTGAGACTTCCCCTTCATGAGAGGTCAGCGAAGCTTGCGATTTGTCACTTCAAGACACCAGTTCCTCTGGCAGATCTGTCATTAAGCTTTCCTTGTGCATATCAGAGGTTGAGGTCATATGGCCCCAGGTTGTCTTGTCTCTGAGGGGGAAGCTGGCATTGGAGTATTTGATTGCTCCACCACAGCTGTGAATTTGAAGAAGTCAATCTCTTCTGGTTTGCACTCCCTCTAGGGCATATTTCCTCCTCTACACAATTTAACAGTGATTGGCTGTTTTAATAGCTTTTGAATAAGTTTGTTCTTAAACGTTTTTCCCCCATTTCTCCTCCGTGCACAGTATGGAGTTTGCACTCTGAATCACTTACTGGTTTGCCTTGATGCTTTCCATGCCCTCTGCTCACTCTAATCATCTTTTTAAGTATAGCAGTAAGTAATTAGGGAATGTCATTTACACTTTTCACTTCTGGTGCCATGAAAAGAATTGATGCTTATAATGGTGCCTAGAAGTCCCCTCCTGACTTTCCTGTTAAAACTGTTCTGCTATCTGCCAAGACCTGGATCTCTCTGTAATTACTTTCCCAACATTGTTCTGGTAGGAAGACTATCTGTAATCACTCTATGACAAGTTTCCGTCTCATCCTTCCCATAAAAGAATTCCACTTGCTGGAGCCCGTTGGTTTAGATTTCTTCACTTTTCCAAAACTGGGCAGTGAAGATGCAGTTTCCACATCCATTTAGCCATTTCCCCGTTCTCTGGATGTCTTTCTAAACTTTGAACAGGATCTTTCAACGGAAGGCTATGGCTTGCACAATTTTTCATCTATATTTAATTTCTTTGGCTGAAGCAGATGAGATTTTAGCAAGTGAAATCACCCTACTCACTTTTTCTTCTCAAAGAAACCTGACCATAATATTTAATGGAAAGCACATGTAAGAACTGGATTTCCTAAATATCATTCACACAAACAGCACTATATTCTCAAGATATTAACTTGTGAAACTTTATATCTGTTTTAACAGAAAATAAGAAATACAATTGTGACTGTATACAGTTCTCATGCTCTTTTTTAGGCTGGCACTGCTTGGAGCCTCTGTGCCGGCTCTGCTGGGGTACAGTACCAAGACTTGTGTGCTCACAGTGCAGTAGAATTTGCAGTCAGAGACACTTCCATTTCCTGGGGAAGAACAGGCTGTACTGAAGGAGAATAGGAATACGGCTCAGCTACAAGTCACTCATGCAAATCCACAAAGAAATTGGGGCTTCTAACTCTCATTGCTTACCAAGGATTGGGGCACTTAAATCCTTCAAAGAGGGCAAGTGGGAGGGGAATCATTACAAAATAATTAGCGTATAATTTGGCCTGGAGAAAAACAGGATCTTTTCCTGGTTTTAGTGTGCTTTCCGCTATACCCTAACTTGCAGCAATTTCCTTCCCTTTAAGAACAAAGCCAATGTTACAGGTTAGTGGTTCTTACTAAGCAGCATAATGTAGTTTGTCGTCTTTGCAAAATATCTCCTGCAGCTTCTCATACAGGGTCTCTATGTGCTTCTCTGCACTTGCTCTTAATGTAAGCAGTGCCTCAGAAACCTAGCTGACAGTGCAAGTCTGCTGGAATGAAGAAAACTGGGAGAGAGGAGAGAGGAGAGAGCAGCATAACCTGTTCTCTTGCTTGGGGTGTTGAGCTCTAACAAACAACAAATGGGTGCAAATGCCTCTGTGGCCAGAGAAGCAGAAAAAGGGGGTCACAGGCTATTGAAAGAGAGCATCCCACTGGTTCTGGAGAGAGAAAATCTGGATTGACAATCAGAAGGGCATTTTGGTGAGGGTGCAGTGACTGAATGCAGGTATCAGGCCAAAGGAGCAGCACTTCAGTTAGAGAGGCATGATCCCACTCATCACCACCACCTTTAAACAGGAAGAGGCTGTATCAAAGCCCACAGCTGGAACTGTCTCTGCCTACTATGTCCTTGTGAACAACCAGTGTATTCTTCTCACAAGTGTCTGAGTAATTGAAGTCACCCTTGAGGACAAGATTCTGTTGGCCCAAGGCTTGCTTGAGCAGCCAAAGTAAGGTTTCATCGGCCTTGTCATCCTGATTAGGATGTCAGTAACAGATACCATACATGAGATACCCCTTGGTAACAACCCCTGTAATCTTGATCCAGAGGTCTTTGATAGACCTTTTGTTGTCTCAGCTCACCTCCATACACAGATTTCTCTTTTACTTAAAGTGCAACTCCACTTCTCTTCTTCGCTTCCTATCTTTCCAGAAGAGCTTGCAGCCATCCATTGTGGTCTTGCAGTCACGCAAGTTTTCCCAACATGTTTCTGTAGTTCTTAAGACGATGTAACTTTCAGACTGGGCGTGAAGTTCCCGTTCCTCCTGTTTGTGCATTGGTATACATGCACTAGAGGTGGCTGGACTTGGGGTTCTTTTCATTGAAGACAATACAAAAAACTGCGAACCATGAAAGACTTACTATCTTCTGAGGCGCTGGATGCTGATTTTCCTTATCTTTTGGATAAGAAAAAGATAAGGAAAGACAAATCTTTCGTAATTGCAACATAAAGAATCATTTCTATCCATAAATTTTTCATGATATCATCACAGTAGAGTGTGGGAGAGACTGTAAGGGTCTCCTGTGCTAATTCATAGCAGTTCTAAGTGCATATACAAAGCTTTATTCCTGGTCGTGGTGGCAGGCCTTATAACTGTGTAGGTGGGGTGTCAAAAAAAGAGGACAACTCTCTTTGGCCTAATAGACAGGAGCTGAACTACTGATACCTTCAGCTTCCTTTGAAAATCCATGCAGTGCAAGTGCTCCTGTGAAGTTTATTTGACTGAACAGGTTGCAAAGTCTTCTCTATCCTTGTACTAAAACCAAAACAAAACTAAACGAAAAAGAATATTAATTTAATAGGGTTTGGGGTTTTTTTTAAGGAAAAGCATGTCACATGACATTTGTCACTAAGCAGAGAAGCAAACTATTTGTGTTTCTAATAGCAGCCACTGGGAAAAAGATTTGGGGGGAAAAAATCAGCCAGAGGGAATAGGTTGATGAAAGCTATAAGTTCTAAGAGGGTTTTATTTCTTTGCTGCTTTGTAGTTCCTGTGGGTAAGCGAGTAAACCTGACAGTTCAAACTACATTTTCCTCAGTATCTCAAAATTCATTCGACTTCCCATGTTACTAATTATTTTTCCACCTGAGAATCAGCTATTTTGTTTCAGGCTACAGCAAGAAAAATAGATGAAGCTTTATTACCAGGGTCAAGAAAAAGAGAACTCTGCATCCTTGATGGCATGCAGCCTTTTGTAAATAAGAATATCAGTTCCTTTGGTTTTTAGTGGTTACAGTAAGTTTTTAGCATCTACAAGGTGGAGAAAGGAGGTGAATCCTTTTCTTTGCCTTCTTGAATGAATAAGCTCTGTTATTTTAAACCTTATTGATTGTTATAATGCTAAATACATAATATGGGAGATTTTAACAAGCATAGGTTGATGTTGAGAATTGTGGAAAGCATGAATGTTAATTTCAGTTCCTTTTTGGAAAGCATCATCCAGGCATTAATTAAGTCTCTAATTAGGCATCCTATTACATTTTGCTTTAGAGATGTTAAAGGCCTTGCAAACATACTCCGTGAAGTGAGTGGGAATCTTTCCATTGATTTCCATGGGATTTGGACAAGTCACAAAGGGGTCGATTAGATTTTTTATGGGGTGACAAAGAATCAGATTCCGATATCTGACCTACCCTTTTCTTTTCCTTTGAGTCTTTGATGCTCAGAGAATGTACTCTGAGAAAAGTTGGAGTAAAAATGTGACGTCCAGAACAATAGCTTAATGCTTCAGTTGATCTGTGCAAGTTCTGCTGTCATCAAGTGAATAAGAAATTTAAAAGCATAATCTGTAAAATGGATGCAAACTCAAGTAGCCATCAGTAAATGTTTTGGATTTATGGTTTAATAGCAAAGGTGAGGGACCAGAATTGAGGTGGTCTAAGGACAGACCTTCCTAACAGAACAAAAGTAACAAGCAACTTGCAAGCAGTAACTTTAGACATTATTTATAGATGTAATTTATAACCAACCTTCAGAAATGCAACCTTGCAATAATGAAATGGGATTATTCATAGAGCAAAAGCCATAGAGTAAGGTCAGAGCTGAAATATGGAAAGAATATATTCTGTGGTTTTACAAGGTCCTGGAACACCTTAAAATATAAATTCACACTCCCTTTGGCCTGCCTCCTGTGGAGCTGCCACTTTCACTGCCTTCTTCCTAGATGACTGTTCTAGTCCTGTGACGAGATGCATGCTGTAAGAGTGAGGCATGGGGTGCTTGGTGCCATCCAAGGCCTATGCCTCAGGATTTTCACGAGCACCTAGAAGACATCCATGCTCTACAGATGTTAGTGAAGACTTGTGATTATTGTCTCATAAAACTTGAGGCCTGGGCTAGTGAAGTTTTTAATGAGAATTTTCAAAAATCTATGAAATTGGGCCAGTGTTCTGAGGGGTGATTTTTGTATCTCACATCTCTATTATCAATGAGACGGTTTGATAGTTAATTTGAGGGGAAAGACAATAGTAAATCATGACAGAAATTGTTTTGTCACCTATCTCAAGTGTACTATTTTTAATTTCACCTGTATTTTCAAAGGTCTATTCATACAATCAATGAAAGTTAAATCAAGCTTTCACCTTATAGTGTATCTTATTAATAGGTTTAATGTCCTTCTCTGCTTCATTAGATCAATTAAGGAGTTCGAGAGAAATGGTAACTACAGTAGGAAATGTAAAAATGTTTTTCTTTTGTGCTTTCAGAGGGCAGAATGCCATTTTCAAGTCAATTATGTTGAAGGTCTAACAAGTTAGTCCACAATATGAAGTTTCTGACGTACAGAGTTTGGAAGTGAGAGCTGAAGATCGTCTCTGATTCATCACTGGAATTGTTTGATACACTAACAATCCAACTTCAATAAAAAGAAGGAAGTGAGCATCCTAAAATGTTCCTTTGTAGGTAAGGTAACTTATCTAATTCTTTTTATCATCTGAGAATTAGAGAATCTAGAAAATTCAGTCATGTAAGAGTTGAAGAGAGGTCAGGTTCTGTCATTTCAATTGCACTTAAAGGTAGGTGGTGTTTGTGCTAGTCTGAATATCTGTAATTGAGCTACTATTTCTTATTGCAATAAATGATTGTGATGTGATGGAGAATATCAGACAGTTGACAACTATGTCTTGTTCCTTGTCTGCTCTTGTGTCCACAATTGCACTGTACTGTGGCCAGTTAATATCAGGGGATAATCTGGTCACAGGTGTGTCTGTGGTCAGGCCACGTTTAAATGAAGTTGACAGTTCTGATGGTGAGCTGTCTCCTTACCTTCTGTCCACATTAGCAGCTTTGGAAAACGATTCTTTCTGATTCTGTGTGGTTAGCAAGAAGAATGATTTTAATAAGTATTCTTCAGTCTCTTTTCATCAGTGAAAGGCCAAGCAAGAGTAACTTCGACAAAGGAGGTGATATTCCTTATTAGTTGCCTATTTCTTTTTCCTGAGACTGGCCTGGCCTGGCCTGAGGGATACTTGGCGTATCCTCAAGAACTTTCTTTGCTCAGATATTTAAGAACTTACTGTAATTGAACAACGTTCTTGCTTTTTCAAGCAGCTTAAACTGTGTAGATAGAGTAGCCACTGGGAATTTTAGATGTCTAAGTATATTAAAGAGAAGGGTGTCTGCGCTTCCTTGGATGGGTCTGCATGGTCTGTGTGCTGAGACGGTGGGGGGGAAATGACCGTTACAGTGAAAGGAGTCCACTTGAACGTTTCCAAATAAGGCTTTCGGGCAAGATGCTGTTGTGATAGATTATTAAGGGAATATCTGCAGAAATAAGAGGTTCTCTCCATTTCTATTTCCTCAAGGAAGGTGGAAAGAGGGGAGAGCAGATCTAAAGCCAAGTACTGTAAGGAAACGGCCCTTTAGCTGCTTACAGTGATTTAGATAACTGAACCATTGCCCTGGCTTTTCTCAGGTGTTTGGCACGTTTAATGAATTTCTCAGACATTTCATTTTCTTTGTAAGTGCCAATTATCAATCTGAAGCAATGGAGGAGGGTTTAACATATACTGTCAAGGAAGTTTATAAAATTACCTTGTCAACACTGTACTCTTCTAGCAGAGTTAGAGATGAAAGATTATAAGAAAACAGTATTGTCATTTAAACAATGTGCATGTAAATATTTTGCTATTACTCATTACTTACTGTTCACACTGGCAAGTACTAGCTGTCACTCTTCGGTGCCATCAGTTTGTTGCACTTGGTGCATCACCATGCACTTGGTGATGGGCAGTTCTTTAGATGGTCTGAAAACTTAAGGTAATAAATTAGAGGGGGGCCTTTATGTACTACAAGTCGTGGTTTTTCTTACCCTAATACTATCCTAATGTGACGCTAAACAAGATTTCAGCCACAGTTGACTGTGCACATATTTTAGATGTGATTTCCTGTTCTCACAGCCATCAGTGGAGGGAGTACCGATACCCCAAACTAACATCTTTGTGTTAAGGTATAGTCTCAAGTTGTCTGTACATTCAGGGTTCCCGCATTTTCTCCAAATCATCAGGTTTATCTGTTGTTCAGGTCTGTATTTAATTTTAGGTCTGAACACACAACCTTCTGCCACTCAAAACTCTACTGGCTGGATAAGCAGGGAAAGCTAGCTAAGAGATCCATGCTCATTTGGATGACAAGGTACAAGCACTGCCTGTGGAAACCGTGTGAACTCCCCTGGAATAGTGCCAAGACTAGGTACAAAAGACCTTGCTGTAGACCAAGGCTGCCTGTAACACCTGACTAACATTCAGGTGGGCAGAGAGACTAGGCTCACGTTAAGTCACTGATACTAATCCCAGTTGCCACCACTACAGAAAAACTCCTTTGAACCTAGCTTTACATTTTAGGTCAAAAAAAATGAAGATTCTTTCCAGTAGTGATGGTAGGTCTTTGGCAACATTTGTTAATGAGCATTCAGTTTTCCCTGTGGTAACAATAGATTTGCTCTAGACTTTCTAGAATATTTTTGGCCGCTCTTATGGCTACCCTCAACTATTCTTTTTTACTCTGAGATTTGTGTCAAAGTAAATCCTGTTCTTTCTGTGATATGTTTATGGGCTGTGTAAGTGCTCTATGTGATGGTTCCTATTCCCTGGCAGAATTTAACTAAGTAGTAAGTGCTGTCCATGATTTTGCTCTCTTAAGCAATTTCACTCCTACAAGTGTCTAAAATTTATAACTTGGCAGTTTTCATGTCTGTCAAATTCTGGTCATTGTGGAAATGTTGGGGTTGTTTTGTAATGTGCCTTTCTTTTTCATTGAGAAGGAGGCATCTTCCTGACTCTGTCAGAAGTTGTAAGACTTCTTTTGTGATAAAAACAAGCAGTCTGAAATGGCCACAGTGGTGGAAATTAGAAAGCTGAGCAAAGACAGTAGATGAGAGACCCTTCTTTTAGAACTTGCCAACTAAAGAGCAATACAGAAGTTACACAGCGCAAGGAGGTCTTGATGTGATTCAGAATAAACCAGCACGACTAAAGGTTGGAAGTGGCTCATGAAAGATTTGTCAAGCATTGGAACAGGCTGCCCAGGGAAGTGGTGGGGTCACCATCCCTGGAGGTGTAAATATGATATTTGTGGCACTTAGGTGCATGGTTTAGAGGTGGGCTTAGCAGTGCTGTGTTAATGGTTGGACTCAGTGAGCTTAAAGGTGACATGCTCTATAGGTGGTGTTTGAGGCGGTTTCAGCTGCAGGACAAACTCTACGTTAGTATTTTCTTTATGCAATTGATAACTTCTTTTGTGTGCAAAGTCAGGTTTCAGGAAAGTTTAATGCATGTAAATCATGGCTGTTTTGGGAATGCGTGTGGTACCCAAGAGCAGTTTGGATACCTCAGTGGGACCTCTGTGTGCTCTTATTAAATGGGTAGATGTTAACACAGCTGCAGTTATTTAATTGGCTGTGCTGTAGAAGTGCCTCCTGCTCTCTGGACATGTTTTTCCAACCTAAACAATTCTATGATTCTGTGTTGACCATTTCGTTATTGGAGTCTAGAAGGACTGAACACTGAGCAAAGCTTTGAATCAGGACAAGATACTTGAGCACACAGAGCTGTGAATACTCTTTAAAAAGCGTTCTTGAATCATGGCCTTATTCTTGGGAGATGGGGATTGCTTGATTGGAGAATTCCCTCCTTCCTTCAAAGAAAATAAATTTCATTGGGATCTGTAAATTCTTAACATCCCTATGAATCAGTCCATGTACACCTCCTCAAACCTAGAGGAGGGTGCTCATGTTAGTTCCCATTACTAGAAGACTGTTTACGTCTGGCAGAATTTGGCCTTCAATTTTTAATTCATCTTTGCACTGGAGACTTTGTAATATTATGCAAGCAAGAAGAAAGTGATCTCTTCTTGCTATGTACTTAATACATCTGTTGTTACAGGTACTTTGCAAAAAGTAGCAGAAGTAAGTAGAATCATACGGTAATTTGGGTTGGAAGGAATCTCAGGAGGTCATCTAGTCCAACCTCCTGCTTAAAGCAGAGTCAGTTATGAGATTGATGTGCTTTTAAGTTTTGGGGTTTTTTACACTTCCCAGCAGATCAGAGGTTAATTCCAGCAAAGTGATAATTTCACCAAATGTCAATCATTTCTTTAGAAATTCAGCTATTATCACTTTTATACGCTTTTAATTGATGGGTTAACTGTGGGAGCTCAGTAATGTATAGTGACAATTCTGTAGTCCTTTAAAATGCTGCACTCATTATTATACCACCTTATAACTTTCCTCATAGTTCCAACAAGTACTAGAAATACTATTGTTATGATAAGTTATGGATCCCCAACGGAGGCATTTAATTTCATGGTATGTTAAGGGCTATAACAGCCTATTAAAACAGGGGGGGGAATCTTACTTTAAAAAAAACCTAAAAAAAGGCAGTGGAATGAAATGCTTAGAGGCATTTCTCCAAGAGAGCTATTTATCAAAACCCAAATCTTAGCAATAAGATTTTTTTGCAGTAATACAGTCTCCAGGGACTAACAATGAGAATAGTGTGGTCATCCTTTTTAGCAAACATATTGACTACCATTCTAATTCAGAAGAGATAACAGTGGCAGATGAAAAGAGGCTAAGCTAATAGTGACATTAGCGTATGATTTTCCTCTTTTATTATTATTCTTAAATAGCCAAGGATTTCGGACAATTAATTATTCTGCTCAGGTGTGTGACTATATTATCAGTGCACAAACCTGTGATGGCTTCCTCAGTCCTTAACTTTGCTCACATAAATAGTCCCTTTGGCTTAAAAACATGAATAAGGCCCTACTGTTTGTGCTGGCCTTTTAGAAGCTTTCATAATGCAGTTATCCCTGTGTGAATGTGAGCAGCACATGTAGGTTTGACTGAGAATCTGAAAATAGGGCCCTATGCCAATAGAAGTGGTAGGCCCCAGCTGCTTGCTTTTCAGCTCCAAAACCTTTGGGTTTTGTTTGCAGCTGTCTGTCATAAATACTTGCTTTGGAGAATGTAAATAACTAAAGATGAAAGGTGATTTTTATATAAGGGAAAATAAGTAAAGAGATGAAACCTTTCCTAAACTCGCTACTCAGCTGTCTGAGTACCTGTTGCGGTGACTGATGTAGCCAACAGGAACCTTTCCATTGGCTTTAGCAGACATGGTGCTGATCCCTGGAGTTGTAGCTGTAAGTGTAAATGAAGAATCCTACAGAACTACCAGACCTGAGGGATTCAGGAATCTGGAGTAGGAGTAAATAGTAATTTCTGCCTGGTTGGTATCATCTGGGACTTGGGTCACAGAGGGCACTAAAGAACACATTAAAATAAAAAATAAACCCATAGCCTGAAAATCACTGAAGTCCTTCTCTATCTATTCCCCAGGAATACAATTCAAGGAGTGTTGTTGAGCAGGTTCTCTCTGAGTTAGTTGCTTGGGAGAAGTTGTATGGAAATTTGAAGATGGGGGCATGGCAGCTGGCACAAAGTACTGGGCTAAAGGAGAAAGACTTTGGTCACCATCATTCCATGGTAATAGTAAGAGCCTTGAATATGAGGACAAGCAGCCTCAATCTGGAACAACTCAGAGCAAATCAAAGTTTCAGTAGTTAAGGTGGGAAATAATTTGTGGCTTTATCAGCGAAGGAGCTGTATGTGTAGAGGGAACGTGGGGCCATGAATTGGAGGCAGAATGATGTAGTGCAGCAGGATTCTTGCGAGAATATAATGAGCTTCTGCCCTTAAATTAAAACTTTTCTTTAAAGATTTTGAATCCAAAAATAACTATCAGGGGAGTTTCGCAGAAGCATTAATTACTTTCATTCCTAAATCTGACGGTGATCCAAATTCATGTTCCAACTACCATCCCTTTTCCCTTATAAATTAAGGTTGCAGAGCTAAATTACTGGCTTCAAGGACTGCAAAGGCAATTTTCTACATCACATCTCATTCCCAAGTTGAATGTTATATGTAGATTATGCACAAACAATGCTGAAAACCTTTATAGCAGTATCTCTTGAGCCCATAAACTCTTTGTCTACTAAACAGAATTTCCTAATGACAGTGGGAAAGTATGTGACTGCCTACAGTGGGATTACCTCTTCTTTAACCCTCCAGTGCTCTGTCTTTGGCCCGTATTTGATGCAACTCGTTTTCTCCTTTTTTGGAAGGCTCCAAGTACTATGATTTTGAGAGGTACTTTCTCATGGTCCTTAATTACCCTTTTTCTTCTGCCTTCGACAAGTCTTTTTGCTTAATAACATAGAGAGATGTCACACAAGACATAGATGTGTCTTTCGGATGTATCTTCAGTTATCACTAACTTGGATTGCTTTTTGTTGGGTTGGGAAAAAATGCAGCTTGCCTGGGGCGATTTTGTTCAAGTAAATCAAGGAATTGGTATTGCTGTAATTCACGACATACTTGGCATCCATGTCATACCCTCGTGCTATTTAATGTGTCCACTGGTTGAAATAGAGTATTTTTTATTTTCAGACTAAGATTAGTGGTCACACCTGGGAACAGCTGAAGTTGCTTCCTCCTCATACAAGGTGTAAAATACCCTGTGCTTATCTCTGTCATAAGATTTCAATACAGTAGTCTATGTAGCTTCCCCTTGTTTCTTTGACATGCTATATGCTAGTCTCCAAGTGTAGGGCCAGGGAAGCCATGAAAATTAACAATTGGATGCGAAGGACAGGACTTAGGAATCATTCTTACTTTTCTCCTGTGGTTGAGTAGTGAAGGAGCATCTCCCTGCTTTTGGCTGGGACTGCTGGACTACTGCACTGGCTGCAGGTCACCTAGGCACCATGCTGATGCCTGCAGCATGGCTGGGCACAGGTGTCCACTGGTGTTAAGTCCATTTAAACCACCATCTGAATATGGGCACAAACCTCTTTCAAACTTCTTTTCATCTCCCCATCTCTTCCCCCCCATTTAAGTGCATCTACTTCTTTTCCTTTGTTAGATTTTGATGATGTACAAATGTGATTAAAATATCACAGACCTAGAAGCCTGTGAATGAACAGCAGCAGCTTCCTGGGACTGCTTAGCTTGGCACAGCCCCAGCTGGGCTGGTTTTGCAGGCCTAGGTCTGGGATATAAATTCTCCTGCTAGAAACTAAAGTTTGGATTTAGCTGAGCCTCGAGTGAGCATGGACATCAAAGTAGGTGGTGGTGTTTGGTGTTTATATCTTTAAGCTCTAAGTTGGTGCCTCGGCCTCCTGCTTGCACGTGTGTATGTGTAGCCTCACGGTCACTGTCCTCTGTGCTTTTACCCAGAGAAGCTCTTTGGTTTTCTGTCTTGGTTGTATCAGCAGCTGGGAACAGATTCTGGATTTTTTCATTTTTCTGGCTGATGCTGGAACAAAAGTCAAACCTAACAGATTTCCCCCCCCTTCTCCTGAGACTGCTGGTGCTTTCTGAGAGATGTATCCCTACTTTCCTGCAAATATTATAGTACAAAAGTTACTAGTGACCTCCTGGCATAGCATCATTCTCACAGAAACGTGTGCTTAAAAATAAGACTGAAAAAAATATTCTCTTAATTCTCCAACTGACATGTTTTGAAACTTCTGAAGATATTTGGCAATCCAGAGGTATTTAAATCCTAACTCAGTAGTTAGCTTCCACTGGCGTAACTGGATCCTGGAATAGCTTGAAAATGGGGGCTATATTTTTAAGTAGATATTTTTTAGGTACTATAGTGAAGTTAAGGGTTTAACAGGAAACATCACTGGTATCTTTCACCTATTTCTAACTCATTGGTTATGTATCCACTTATTAAAACATTTAATATGTAACGTTTAAGAAAAACGAATTTAAGTTTCTCTGTAATCTGTGACCACTCTTGGAAGGCCCCCCAGGTAACTGGGACACCTGAATGGTGTAATGGTTTAGTGTAATAAAGCTGAGACATGCACATCAGAGGCACTTGACTCGAGGCTGTCAGAATATATGGAACTACTGAGATGAAATCCTTCATGTTTCAATACAGGTTTTTTTGGTCCAGCATTCTTAGCAAGGGAAGCTGGCACAGCCTGATTCCCAAATAGTGCATGAGCCCCCAAGCTCTTCTGGACATTGAATTCTGATTTTTTTTCTTGAGTTTTATCTAACTCATCACCCTCTCTGGCATTCGTTCTGCTTTGAAATGTATAGTTGGGATGGCAGAGCAGTTTACTGCAGTATTCCTACTTACTATTTGGGAACCAAGAAGAAGAAGAAATAACCTGAGATCTTTTTCAAGATTATGGGGAAAGGCTTGTTTACCAGATCTCACATTTCTGGCAAACAGCTGGCTGTAGTTTTAATAATGAGCTGCCCATAATTGGAATGTATTTAATCCGAGTTAACACACATGCACTAAACTTGCTAATTGGGAATTTCTTTTTATAAGCACATTATTCTTGCTTTTTCAAGTAATGTTAACTTGCTGATACAGCAGAGAGAGTGCACCTCACTACATGAATGCAGCTAGCAGGCGTCAGTGCATGGTAATTTTTGAAGAAAACATATGGTAAGAGTAATGGCTGAAGTCAGTAGACAGCTTGCCTAAATTACAGTGTATCCACTGAAACCAGGACACATGCTAAGCTGCTGAAAGCAAAGAGATGTCATTAAAAAATGATTCATATACCTTTGCCTTAATGAGTGCTCACACTTGAGGATTGCCAGTTGCCTGATCAATAGCTTCACTGCTGCACAAGGCGAAGTTCTTTGTACAAGTGAAATATTTCCATTATGGAAGAGGGGAACTTCAGCATATACACTTTTGCCTTAAAGGAATTTGAAAATAATATAATTTTTTGTGTTTCTGAAACCTGCCTATATTTGAATCTAGTAAATAAACAATCATGCACTGCCATATGGAGCGATTTCATAACAGCACATGGCGAGGTTCTAATGAGTTTTACCATACTGTGCCTGACAGGTGAATTCTCAGCTTTGATTACAGAAGGCCAAAAATAATTCATCCAGGCCCATAAAGTTTGATTTGGATAAGACTTGATTATTTTTGCGATCAGCCATTAAGAGCCATTCTGTCCTCATTTTCAGGAGGCAACAATCAGCCTATGCGCATGAAATGGTTATTTATTGGGCTATGAAATCCAGAGAGACTTGTTTACTTATCAAGTACTGCAGTTGTCAATATTCCATAGTCCACTGACTGCTGTCTCTAAACAGTGTTGTGTTTAGGAGTTGTTTTCAAGCTCAACTCGAGCTCAACTTTGAAAGAGTGCTTTGAAGTTATTACTAGCAATGCAGAGCCTACAGACCCCGTTATGCCAGCCAGGGTACAAACAGAGTGAGAGACAGACTTGTCACAGAAAATGTGTCGGCAGTCTGTTGTCCTTATTGCCAGGCCCAAGCACCTCCAAAGCAGAGTCCGCCAGTCTCGGTCCTGCTGCAAGTGGGTGCCCCTTCACTGACTTAATGGCAGCTTGAGCTCTGTCATTGAGATGTATTGTGCTACTGAAGGATTGCAACGTGAAGCAATGTAGGTGCTGCCATGTCAAATGGAGCTGAGTTCTGTCTACTGCAGCACTGCACAGGCAAAAGCAGGTCTGATAGAGGAAGGTTTAGAAATCTTGTGTTAAGTCTGTGTCATAAACTGCTGGTCCCTTAGACCTCATCCTCATCTCTTGTGATTAAATAATGGCCTTAGGCCCTGCAGGCCAAGATACATGACCAAGGCAGAGCCATGGATTTAATTTTGATGAAACAAATGAATGCTATTTTACTCAATTTTTTCACGCCATGAAGACATGTATATTAGTGTACTGTTTCAGATAGCTCAGTTTCTCTGGTTTTCCAGCAAACTAGGGCATTGAATTATTCACGGAAGGCAAGTGCAAAGGGAGGTGTGTGCCGCCTAGACCTCTTGCTGCTGCAAGAATAAGTAACTGGGCTGTAGCTCTTGCCTTAAAATTTATGAGAGTTTCTTCCTTGGTGCTTCCCAAAATAGCTTAGTGGTCCTGGAAGGCTGGTAGGTCTCAAACTTCTAAGATTTCACCTTAGTGCTAACTACTGGGTTTTAAATATCTTAGGTGAAAATGCATTCTGGATGTCATCTTGATCTCTCGGAGGCCCTTTATTCCCATTCCTTTATTCTCCACTAGTCTCTTCCTTCTTGCTTTTCCATTCAGCAGGTGAAAAATGAGCATTTATGCCTTTTCACTAAACTGGCAAATAAGTAGGCATGCCAGTCCTGCATAGTGTGTGACATTTTATGCAAGGCTTTATCTCTTATCTCTGACCTTTCTTTTCTTACCCTTGGTTCAATTTCTTTCTGCCCTGGGGTTTGAGACAATGAAAGTTAATTATGACTCCTGTTAGACCCTTTGGAGGGTTTGGCTCTTCATATGTATCTACACAAAAAAAGTGACCTTGAAGATCCTTTTTCAACAGTTGTCCCCTATCACACTTCATCTCCTTTTCCTTCTTTTTCTGTCAGCAGAAAACCTTTTTTTTTTTTTTTTTAAACTAAGATTCATGTAAGAATTCAGTATGAAAGTCTATCTATTTTATTATTTTTTAGGACATCATAATCTTGCTCAAAGAATTCAGAAGTCTTTGCCAAAAATTTGGATTACCTCTGAATCCCAAAGTAAGTCCAATTTGCAAGTGCATTCCCAAAGATGCTGAGGTTCAGACAGATCTTTCGGGTCCCCTATTTAAAAATGAAATAAAAGGGGCTTCTGATGTTTTCCGGAATTAGTATGAGAATGACTTGGCTACTCATTTGAAAGTATCACCAGTGGCTTTGAAATGCTTTTTCTTTGCGTTCATGAGCTGTGTTGCAGTCTGGTGTCCTGCTTACGGACTAAAAACTTAAGCAAGGAGCTATGAAATTAAACCAGCATATAACTGAGCCAATCTTAGGTAGTATCTCTGAGGTAATTAAGAATAGAGCAATACAGTGATCAAATCGAGGTTCCAATTAAAACTGAATCAACAGATCAATGGGTTCAAATGAGCAAATCATCATATTAATATAGCAGGTAATCAAGTAGTATTAAGAGGTTGGCACTGGAGGGAATTTCTGTTAGTCTTAAATTGCTGGGAGAGATGGGGAAGCCATTTTCTTTTAGCCTGATATTTGATAGCAGTGATCACTGGCCTCCAGAAAGAAGCACATGTGTGACCTTTCTGATCATAAATTTACACCTAGTGTTTTTCATCCAGTATTTGTGAGAATTTGATTTTGGTTCATTTTTAGAAGGTGCAGCTTACCACATCTCTCTCCTCCTAGCTCACAGTTTTACAGATCTATTTGTTCTTATAGGTTATTGATCACTAGAACACTACGGAATCCAATCCTGGTTTTAACCATCATCTCTGTGTTTAAATACGTACAATAGCAGCATTTGGACTATCTCCTGTTAACGTCTATTGCTAATATACTTTGAAGTCCAGTTCTGAAACAGAACTTGATGAATAAGAAGACTCAGTCTTTTTTCCAGGGTCTTACAACTGAAAACTAACATAACAAAAAGTAATTAGGAAAGCTCAGGGAGGAAGGTAACTGGTTTAGGTGTGTGAATAGACAGAAGATGCTCAAAATCGTATAGTGATTTGGGCTGTCGGATCAGACAACCTCCAGTTTGGTTTTCAAAAACCCCTGTAGTGATCAGGCATAGGCTAGATGTGAAAATATGGCAAAAAGTCTAAATCAAGAACATACACAGGCTTTGGGCATTAGGAAGAGATAAGTGGAGTCTGTAGTGTGAAGACTGAACTTGATCATCTGGTAAAGAAAATGAGATTACTTCATTAATGTCAATGTGCTAAAAAATACGATTTCGTGAAGAGCCTCAGTTACGAAATGTACTGGTTCCGTGGTGCTCTTCTACATGGCTCCTTCAGCTTCTTGTACTGTGCTGGAGCTCAGAGGCAAACTTTCCCTGCAAAGAGAACATTTTTGTAGTCCAGTTTAGTCCTTTCTTTTCCAAATCTTTGGGAATGCCCGTCTGAGATCTCCACCATCCTATAAATTTAGCTAAAACATGTCGGTTGTCTCAAAAGTTATTAGATGCGTTCAGACAGGGCAATAACACGAAGCTTGTCTCCTTAGGTAAGAATAACAAGATCTTTTTATATTTGATTGTAATTAATTCTCTTCCTGATGGAAGTACGAATCTTCCCAGACTCAATTACAGCATGGGCCTTCTCTGCAAGTCTTCAAAAGTATTTTGCCAAATAGGTTAATTTCAAGATTGAGTCACGTTTATTCACTAATATAAAATAACTCTAAACACAGGTCATAAACACAGAGGTAAGTCATCTGTGCCTGTTTAGTATGATAAACTTCTTTTGCCTTTCCTCTGTTAATGGGGATGGCCTTATGGAAAGACTGTAAAATTATTATGTGAAAAAGAGATTGTTTAAAATTCAGCATGATCTGGGGAGTTGGGCTGTGCTTCTCCAGTCAAAAAGGATGCTTACAAATCTTGCCATCTTAATTCAGAGACCAGATGCAACACAGGTCAATTTAATTTCATTGCTGTCAGAAGGTCTTCTGGCAAGATTATAATGTTTGCAAGCCACTACCTGCCGCAAGGTGATGCCACATGAGGAGAATTCACTGGGGGCCACATGCTGGAGTGAAATTAATTAACCCATGTCAGCCATGGAGAGGTAAAAGCAGGCCCATAGCTTCTTCCCTTGCTCACCAAAGGCAAAGTAATAATCGGTTTAAATTTCTTACACTGTTAAGAATCAACACGTAAAAAGTTAAATGAGTAGGTTTTGGTTGGTTGTTTTTGGTGGACGATTGTGACAAAAAGGAAAGACTGAAGAACTAGGAGAAGGCATATTTTTATTTTCTCTTTTTGTAGTAAATGCTTACTAAGCTTAAGCTTAACAGAAATGCAACTGCAGCACTGGATTGCCCGTGATATCTAGTTCTCAAACAGGCATAAACACTGCGGAACAACTTGTCATTTTAAAAGGGTAAACAAAAAAATCATATAAATTAAGTGACATTTAAGAACTTCAGGGTTTATATCACAGCCACCAGGGAAATCGGAGATCTAAGGAAGAAATGTTTCTTTAGAGCATTCATGTTATCAGGCTGGGGAGAGAGAT
The DNA here is from genome assembly GCF_000696875.1 of Nestor notabilis. Classification (NCBI taxonomy): domain Eukaryota; kingdom Metazoa; phylum Chordata; class Aves; order Psittaciformes; family Psittacidae; genus Nestor; species Nestor notabilis. Next base: position 58,942 of record NW_009925971.1, on the reverse strand, counting down.
TTTTCTTAACTTTTTTTCCATCTAACTGATTGCCCGAATAATTCAGAAGCATGATTTTGGATTCAGATTGTCACAAAGGATTAACAGTTTATTTTTAATTGTGGACCCTGTATTTGGAATTCGTTTTTAACTTTAATGAAAATTAGTTCACTAAAGCAGTAAGAGGCTAAATGCAATCAAGTAACTGTAAGAAATAAAAAGCCCCACCGAGGCTTTGTTTTTTGAAAACAGGAGAAATAATGGTACAGCAGTAATGATTATTTTGGGTCTTTACCCAAGTGTTTCTAAGGCCTGCAGAGCCTGCAGTGGGATGGTGGAACACTTTAATCTCATCCTGAGGTCCATCCAGAACATTTGCTATACAGCCAAGTCTGTCCAATATTAATGGATATCTTTGCACAAAGACTGCCTCAGTCTGCAACTAACTGGAAAATACATTGACAGCAGTCTCATCTTTGAACTGTTCAAGGATGCTTGAAGCAAAGCTCTGTTTAGGCTGGATGGGTTGGGGCTGGAAGGGAGAAAAGGGAGTCTCCTGCTAAAACTTTGTAAGGATGAGCATAGCATGAGAGAGGTTCCCCTGAAGTCATTTGGGTGTTAATTGCACCCTTGGTGTAATGCAGCCTGAGAGGGGCATTGCTCCATGGTAGCTGGGGGCATATCCTGGTGCACGCTCAGGCTTTTGCTCTCGCTGAGACTAGGTCAGGGGGCTGTGGCCCTGAGGGTCCCTGCTGAAGATGCTCTTCTGGGACATGGCAGCAGAAATGAGCTCCTGCTGTAGCTGAGCAAGGCATCCTTTGGTATGTTGGTGCTGGAGAGCAGCAAGGCATCCAGGGCAGGGACTTCTTGCATGGCTTGCTCAGAGTGCAGGCTGTAGCCACTGGTGTTACATGGTATAAATGCTGATTCCTTTTCAGTCTGCAGTGGGATGCTGCTGTATCAACAAGCAGATGATGAGAAGAGCAAGCAAGGGGAAAGGTCACCTCCCATACTGTCACAGCACATCAGACAGCTAGCTGATATTTCTAACCCTCAAGTGCAGGAATTCATCGTGCTTATCTGAGAACAGTGCTTTGCGCACCATACAGCAGTTAGGGCCTGTCCTCGCTGCTCACATTTATCATGTTAGAAGTTGACCTTTGAAGGATCAAGCTAACAAACACCACAACTTTGCAATATGTATAGCCAAGAGCTAGCTGTAATGCAGTGTTATGCCAATGTGCTTAGCCCAAACAGGACCAGAACTTGACCTCAATACAGAACATTACCCATTCTTTGCTGTTTTATCCAATTAGTCATTAATTTGTCTCTTTAAGGTCTTGTTCTAACGAGGCAGTCTTACTGCCAAGATAATCCCTAACATTTTACAAACATAGCTTTATAGACAGTTCTGATGAAAGGGAACCTCAAGGGGGTTGACTAATCCTCCCCCTATCCTAAGGCAAGATCAGCAAGACATTTAAGCTTTTCAGGAAAGAGATTTATCTAACCCATCTTTAAAGAGAACCTCTAATTTGGGGGAGAGAGCTGGGTTGTAAACCCTGACCCTTATTCTGTCTTTCTCTACAGATTCTGGTTTTGTTTTGGATTGGGAGTTTTCTTGACTTATTTCATCCAACAACTATTTGGCTACAGATAGTTGAAAGAATACATTTATATATTGCCTATATCAGTGGCTTATAGTCCATTAATTAATAACCTGAGGCAATCTGTAGTAACTTCCACTGGTGTGTAAGAGCTATCTGTATACGTACCATTCAGACGCATCTTACAACATCTGATTGTCCACTTAGAAATGAAGTCACATTCACATTCAGTAGAATAAGTGCTCATATAAAAAAAAAAAAAAATCTTAGTCTTTCCATTCAAAAAATGGTTTTCATTGGTTTTTTTATAAAAGCCAAAAGTGCCTCTGCTTTGTAGAGCGCTGACTGGAAAACAGACTACACTTTAACTTTTCTCAGAGGCATTTTACGCACAGATTTTGGGCAGCAACTACATTATGATGTTTGAGAAATAGAGCTATGATCTTCTGTGGTCCTTGTTTGCTTTTTGTCAGTGATGTCTCTGACTTGGAAGATTTGTAGCACTCTCATCTACAAAATTATTAGTATGTCAGCAGAGAAGGTGTAAGCTTTTTCTGTCCTGAAGGGTTTCATAAAATGTTATGCAAATGTCTGTTGCAGACGGAGTTGGTAACACTGCTTGCTCTTAAGGTAGTCCAGCATTTGGCATTTTCACTTGCCAAGTTTTAATTATTCAAACTAAAACTTTTTATGCAAATATTTGCTTCAGGCTAAATGTTTTAGAACTTTCAGGAAGTACAGTTCAGCTGCATCCAAGAGTACAGAAATCTGAGGAAAGGAGGAGATTAGCTGTTCCTCATGATAAACAAAATATCAAAATGATATAATTAGAAAGGTTGGTTTGATCTTTGTTTAGAAATCTTTTGGCAGAGGGATTTGCTCTAGCAGCAGAGATCTGTCTACTCTAACTCCTTGAAAATCCAAGACAAGTTTCTAAAAAGCCTCGACCTGACCATTCTCAGTGGCTGTGCATTAGAGTAGTCACTGAGTTCTCCAGCTAGCTTCTGCTATTGGCTTTTGAGAGGCTATGCAAGGTCATAGCCATCTAACTAACCTGTTTAATTTTCAAGAACAGCCAAAGGAAATTATAGCAATCCACGTATGTTTTCTGTCTGTCTAGTAGATATCCATAGGGCAAGAATTATTCTTGCATTATTCCAGCCTACAGATGATCTGGTGTCAGTGGGCACTGGTTTATTCAGCATTTCCTGGAGGAGGGTGGGGAAGATGTACTATTGCCAGGCATTCAGTGGCCTCTACCTGCCTCTGATCTCTGGGGTTTGTTCTGTGTCTTAAACTGAGAGGTATGAGCCAGCAGCTGACATTTTATATATATCATAGATTCACAGACTGGTTTGGGTTGGAAGGGACCTTAAAGTTCATCCAGTTTCAACCCCTTGCCATGCGCGCAGGGACACCTTCCACTAGACCAGGCTGCTCCAAGCCCCATCCAACCAAGCCTTATCAAAGTTACTTCAGAGATATCCAATCTGTTTATATTTGTCTGTTACATGTTTAACCCGTCTGACCAGGCCTCTGCAAGCACTTGGCAATGGCAGCTTTAGTCAGGATGAAATCTGCTGGCAGTAACTTCTGGAGGGGTCTGGTGAGGACAGAGCAGGGATATAGCCAAGTACTTGCAATGGTGTTAAGCCTAACCAGGTTCATCTGCTTATTCTAATGTTCACTTGAAAATAAAAGAAAAGCTCTCTGGATTCAGTCCAGAAATTGTCTGTGTTGAGCATGCTGCATCACCAGACTGCAGGGACTGTGCAGGACTTACCCTGGCAGCTGGAAGAAGCAAATGCAGAGACAATTATGGTGTTAAGCACTGAACCAGAGAACAGAGAGACAGTGAAACCCTCCCCGCTTTAGGCACTTGATCCCTTGTGATGATAACAGTCTGCTTATTGTTGCCAGACATCTCATCACAGCCAGCAGTAGAATCTGTGCTATGTACCCAGATCTCTGAGACTCCAGCTTGAGGAGCCTTTCTTGCTTCGTAAAATTTCGTGATAAATTGTTTTATGAAATTTAAGACTATTTTCCTTAACATTATGGATATACACACAAACAGCCTCACTCAGATTTGAAAAGGAACCAGCTACCTAGTATCTCAAAACTATTGTGTGCTGAATTATTTATGTTCAGAATCTCATATAGCTCTCAACATCTGTATCAAATTGGAACCATAGGGGAAACCTGGGGAGTGGGACATAGTAGCAGTTATCTCCAGTGCTGCTCAATACATGATAGCGAAGGTAACCAGTTTTTAATGGAGACTGTACTGACTAGTGTTGCTTTAGAAGCTTGGTTTTTCAGCCTTTGGTTGCTATTATGCAAAACCAACGCCTCCAAATCAGCCTGCTCATTGCTTATGCGTAGGAACTCCTGACTCATTTGTACTTCTGTAGCATGGACTTGCATGGCCTTAGGCATCTGGGTCTAGTTGAAACATTCATTACTTGTGTCCAAGTTTATTGTCATTAGACAAAGGGCTATTAATTAGCAGTAATTCTGACAGAATAGTAATGTATAAGTTTTTCTATTTAAAGTATAACACCAGTGTGTTTCGAGGGGAACACACTATATCCATTTCTTCTTAAACTTGAAAATGAAATGCAATTACTTTGTAAATCACTGTACAACACTGTACAAATCCTTTTTTAAAAGGAAATCGTTATGACAATGCTGTTAAAAGGGTGAGCTGACTGGTGCTGAGTTTAGATGCAGGAATTTGAGACTCTTTGGGCCTCTGCTAGCTACTGCTTGAGCATACATCTGTGTAGCTAAAGGATGTGGCTCTTAAGAGGTTTACTGCTGCTCGTAGTCAGAAACTCATGAAATGAGAAGGTTTTTTGCTGTTCTTCTGTTTCACCCACAGTGGCTCTGTTTAAGGTGAAGATGGGAGGTGCTTTACCAATAACGAGCTTATGCAGAGGGCTTTTCTGGAAGTGAGTTCTGAATCAGAGCGAGTGTGTCTGGTTCTCACGATGAAAAATTAAATGGATTAGTTTAAGTAAATAGGCTTTCAATTTAAATTGGAAAGACTCTGGGATTTGGGTAAACACTTACAGTTGTGTGTTTTGAGTTTTTTCTTTTAAAAGAAGGTCTGTCTTGTACTATTAAAACCCAAAAAAATCCTTTTCTTACTGAAGAAGTATCTTCCAGAATGTGGGGCAGACTTCGTAATGTACTGGATAATAAAACAAGGAGTTTTATTTTGATATCTGTCTCCACAGTGTAATGTACGTTAGTATGTGTAATGACTGCAGGGACTGGTTAGATGTGTGATAGAACACACAGTACTGTGCTGTTATCTTGTTTTAATTACATGCAGCATTTTTCTTCAAAATGAAGAAAACAATAGAGACAATAATCTGTGAGCAAGCAGATATGTGGATGCAAAAGAAATGCCTACAGTATTCCTCTGTTGGTAGTACCAAAAAGAAGGTCATGAAAAGCCCCATAAATAGCCTCTATTACCCAGAAAGAATGCCTCAGTAAGTGTCTGACAGAGATCCCCTGCTCCCAGCAGCCATTAAAGCAGACTTCCACTTTCAGACATTAGAACATAAAGCTCCTTAATGAAGGGAAGATGTTTTTAGTCAAATTGTTTTTCTTTAATATTTGTTTTCTCCATTTGAACAAAACGTGTATGACAAATGACTGAGTAAGCTTACAAGAAAGATCATTGTTAAAATGGACAGTTCGAATCAAAAAGTCTAAAAAAATTCCCATTACACTATTTAAATGGAAACAATCCAGACATCATTAAAATAAAGCAGGATTCCTTCAGGGAGAAATTATTTCTGGTTTGATTTCTGTCAAAATGACTTTGACTTTCAGAATACTTCTACAAAATGTTTTCCTGAGGCTTCGCCTTTGTGAAGGGTTTTTAAACAAAGGAAGTATTTGCCACTAACCAGAAGTAATCTGATAAAAGATGGAATTCAAATTAAGTATGCTGCTTTTTTAATGGAAAAGGTTCTTTATTATTTTATTTTGTTTTAAGCCATGTCACCTAATCAGCACATAAATCTTCATAGAATTCATCTGACAACCTCATTAATTTCCTGAGAATATTGCAGCGCGAAGAAAAGACTGTAATTTCATGAAGGTAATTTATTCTAAAATCAGGTGCCTCATATTTTTAGTTCCATGAGTCTGTGTTTTAATGAAGCTGATCTCAGGCATAAACACATCCTTGTGGACACAGCATAGTTATATCCTGATTCTGGAACAGGCCTGGTCCTGCTCTCACTCCTGTGACTGCAAATCAGAAGTAACTTCAGTGAGGACACATGACCAATTGTTTCCTGGGGGAAACCAACTTTAGGGGGCTGGAGAGCTTCATTTATGTCACTTTACAGCAAAAATGGTGTAAAGGACCCTGATTATGAACATGAAACAACTTGTCTGGCAACCTTATAGTGTTAGAGCAGCAAAAACTTGAACTGATGCAACCCTGAGTCAGATCTCCTGTGGATACCAAAGCTCTTGTTTTTCTCCAGCCTCTTCCTCTTAATTTCAAGTTCGTTCTTTGAAAGTCTGTCCAGTATCTGAAAAAGTTGAATTCTCTTCTGACAGGCACATTGTCTAGGGTCTGGTTTTCAGTTCCTTTATGCCTCAGTCACTTTTATTTGTGCAGTGAATCTGAGTTTTTCCAGTAGTATGAATAGAACTTTTTTTTTTTTTTTCCTATTTACTTTCTTTTTGCTGTGCTTCTGTGTTTTGGTTGGTTGTGGCTAGGCATAAACATAGCAGTTAAGAGCAGATGTTTCTGTTGTCCTCCCAGCTTCTGTGGAAGTGAACTTAACAGAGGAGTGACTGGATTCTCCTATTGCCATCCTGAGCCTGGGGTTACACCAGGGCTATAGCCTCTCCTTGTCTATTCTTTTCTGCCCTAAAGTGGAAGTGATCATGTTCTGAACTGTAACCTCCTAGAATTTGGGCAAATCATCTATTTAATGTCAGTGTTTTGTAGTGGGCTTGATGATGAAGGGGAAGATAGAAAATAATGTTGTCCCAAGTAGAAGATAGGCTATTCATAAAGCATTGGAGCTTTGATATAAATCGATATACATTACAAAGCACTGGCTATGGAAAAGTCCCAGGCTCTTGCTGGTAGTGAGCTCAGGCTTCAATGAAGCATGGATCATCCTGTATTTCTGTAGCTTACATGTCTTCTTCAAAATTCTGCCCACTTCTCAATGTTGTCCTTCTGTGAGGCTTTTTAAAGCTTGGTGGTCACAAACCCTGTGCAACCATTAAAAATACTGAGATCAAATTTCAGAAAAAAAGGGAGCAATTTGTGTGAAAGTAGCTTGGGCTCCAAGCAAATGCAAGGAGAAGCCGTCTCATTGTCAGGAAAGTTTCAGAAGCTTCACCTGCAGAGTGTACAGAAAGCATCTTTCAGGCATGATTTTAAAAATTGCTAATACTTGAAACCAGCTGGTGTAACAAGGTTACTGAGGTGAGGAGAGAACTGCTGCCTGGAGGACATGTATTAGAGAGATCAGAAGATGTTGCAGGCAAGTCTCAGTATCAGTAGCTATTTTTTACAGTAATTTCATTGCAACATTGACCACTGAGAACAACCACCCTTCATTTAACCAGTTCTACAACTTGTTTTCCCCCCACTTTTAATCTTCAAGTGGAGGCAACTGAATAATACCTTTTTCAAGGTAAGTGTCTGATGTGTTACATCAATCACTAGAATTTCTTCTGAGATCCACATTATACTTTAAACCTTGACCTTAACAGCCATATCAGCATAATAATTTTTAGGTATCTGAAGGATTTAATACTTGATCACAAGAGAAGGTGTTGGGGGCTCCTTTTATGACCCATGTCAGGTAGCAGTATGATTCTACTACTTCCCCTTGCATTATTCTCCATCATCGAGCTTTTAAAGGCAAATAGTTGTGCTGCATGGGTGCAATCTTATCTGTATGGTAATGCTTTATTAAGGAATAATAAACAATTGAGATGAAGAGCGGGTAATCTGTTCTGGAGGATGTTTGGTTTCTAGGCCAAGTACAGCCTGAAGAGGAGCAATAACCATTTCATCCCCTTGCCCTCTGTGAGAGAAAGCTCTTTCAGTAGCAAGTTAGAGTGTTCCAGGCTTTGGAGCTGCTGGATGTTTTCTGAGACTCAGAAAGAAAAGTGGAACAGTGATTTATTTTTTTAATGGTGGTTTCTATTATGTGAACACATTAAGTAAAAGGTGACCAGGTCATTGCATGGAGGCTACAGAACATCTTTCAGATCTTAACAAGCTTTGGTCCTAAAGGTTGCTTGTACCAGATCCATTGACCAGCAATTCTTGTAGAAATATCTCACTTTGCAGCCATTTTTGAATGTGCAGAGTCAGTCAGTTCACTTGCAAAGCTGTTTGGCAATGTAAGTTACTCCTGTTTCCATTAAGGATGATCTGAATTCTTTCAATATTTGTCTGGGGTTTATGATTTTATTTTCGGGGTTGGGGAGGGTCTCCAGAAGTTAATATATTGAACCAAGACATTTTACAAAGAAAACAATTTTGAAATACAGGTAAAGTGTCATTTTCCCCTCCCCATCACAGGGGAAGGAGATACTAAGTTTTCTTTTATTCAGTGCCTAAGACATGCAAGCTGTAGCTGTAATAAACATGGTTCAATAACAGGGACTCTCAGTTTGGCCTCTGTCATTTCAGGCCAAGACTCTGGCTCTACCTGAATGAAACAGTTTGTGAGCAAAATGTGGGTCAAGCCTTGCTCATACGTTCCATGGATACCTTTCCATTAACATCAGTGAGACATGGGGCAGGCTTCAGTGTCATAATCATATTCTAGTTATTCTAGCTATTGTGATAAATGAATTTGTTTGCAATATTTATACTGGGACAGCAAGTTCTCAATTAAAATAGTCCTGTTTGGCTGCAGGTTAAAATGCATATGTAATAGGTTGTAAATTCCTCCTGGATTGTGCAGGCTACTGGTTCAGAAGTTAATTCTAAGTACTGCACAGCTTGACACAGAGTCAGGCAATTTTTTTTTCTGTGCAATGGCTCTGGAGTTAGCCCACTGTATTACTGTGGTGTTAAAAATGGGTGTTTGAGTAGGGATTTCCATAGCAGAAAATGAGTCTTTCAAAGCATGTATGGATGTGCACTGCATGCACTTTACAAAAGGAGGTGCTTTTCTGCTGTTATAATCCCCCCTGCTATTTCTAGCAAACATTCATTTGACTTGTAGGTTGAGCCATTTCTTTAAAGCTCCTCTGTCCTTAACAATCATGTCATGTGGCTGTCAGAATCCTGTTTTGATGAGGCATGGTTTTCCTGGGCTTTATCTTGTCACAACCACAGTAAAGCATCAGACATGCAAAAGTAGATGAGTTGTGAAAGCACAAAACCTTTGATGCAGCTTTCCGTTTTTAGATTTTAGTGATTAGGAAAATGATGCATTGTATTTATAATGACATATTTCTGCACTGGTTAAATGCTTTTTTATGCTCTAAGACCTGTGGGGTTTGTTTTGGCAGCATAAAATATTTCAGCAAAGGTATATATGAGGGAGGGATTGATTTGTTTTTATGTACCTTCTATAATCAGACTGAATCCTAATTATTCTTTCTGCCGATTGCTATGGATGGCCTGAGATGTACATAGTACAACACAGTCCATACAACTTCTTTACGATCATTTTGTACAAAGTAGTTTTCTTTGTGGCCAAGCTGAGAGTGGTAAGACACATGGTATGGGCTTTATCTCAGCATGCTCACAGACTATGTTGGAAACCACAGGATTCCTCCATGCTTTTAATAAATAACACGTCATCCATCTAGCAGCTGAATCCCTGTGCCCTGCATAAGCTGCAGCAGTCAGCTGGCCTGTTTATCTTCACCCCCACCTGCTGCATTCAGTGTGAGCAGAGCTATGGAACCTGGAAAAAAAAAAGCCATTAATAGAAGAGAGGCAGAAGATGATGAATTAAGGGAGCCTCCATTAATTTTTCATTTTGACAGATTACGGTCTGTCAAAAGGCAGAGGAAATGCTTCTCGTACGCAGAGCCAGGGAGCTCGCTCTTTGTAACGCAGACTTATGTTTTTTCGCATGAATTAGGTAGTGGGCACCAAGAAGGATGAAAAATTCAAGACAATCTATAATTTACATGCTAGAAGATAAATAATGAACTAAATCCTGTCATTAAATTGGTCTTTCGTTTTTTTCTTAATCCCTAGGGTGATGAATCTGATTCTGCAACAACATTTAATATAAATTGATTTTTTTTTGGTGGGGGGCAAAGCTGTTTAAAATATTTTTTGTTATAAATAGCTTGAGCAGCACAGTACATTGCCTTAGGCTGAGTGATATGCCAGCCTATTAATGTAATAGTACATTAAGATTGACATTAATTAATGTCAATATTAACATCACCTTTTCTAAACCACATTGAGCTACAAAAAAAAAAAAAGTCATAAATATTGTAGGGTTTGGTTTAATTAACTTTGAGTTTTGTTCAGAAAAAAAGAGAAGTCTGATGTATTGTGAAACTTCCTTTATTCAAATGGTATTAACATGGATAAATGCGCATTAGGATAAGCGGGGGCTTTTCACATCACTTAATGTATGTCAAGGGACATGACCTCATTTCTAAGTGTGTTTTTTTCAGATAAGATATTAGGGTAAGTGAAGTTGCACTGTGTATCATAAATAATAAAGACACCAGCCTTAAAAGAAAATCCTAACAATTTTAGTTGTGCTGTAGGTTGGTTACTAAGAGCTGGTAGAACTGTTTGACTTCCTTTGTGTGCTCCTTGTAGAAGGCAGAGGAAAAAACCACAACTCCTGCTGTATGGATGTCACAAATTAGGTTCCTCTTAATTTTCTTCACTACTTCTTTTTTCTAGAATGTTTTGTAAATACTTGTGTGGAAAAAAAATTGCTTATGTATATGTACACACGTGTACACACACGTATAAGACATGAGCTTGATCAAGCTCAATTGCTATTATTGTCTGATCTGATGTTCACAAAACACTGCAGAGCTCTTTGGGAACTGGACTGTTTCTCTAGGAACAGTTTTCCTTACAATAATAAGGCTTTGACTACCTGTGCAGGCCAGATCTCTGCTGAAGTCAATGGGACTTCCAGCCAGTGCAGGAGTTTTCTTGGGTGTATGTGTCTCTCTCTACAGTATTCAGAAAGAACTGGATTCACTTCCCTCTGCTGACCTGCATTTGTGGGAGGACACGCTTTCTGGATGACTCCTGTTTCAGATAGTTTCCTTGTCTCTGTGACAACAGCAAGAGCAAGCCCACACTATCCTGTTCAAACGTACCAGGTGACTCAATGGAAGTGGAGTAAACCCTGGTTATGGCCACAGCAGTTCTCATTCTGTGCTTGTACCCTGTGACTGTCGCATGCTGTGGAATACAGGGAAGCTCTGCAGGGGAGCTAATGTACCATCATGTGTTTTAACTTGTGTCTGTAGATGTTCTTTTGTCTTCTAGCTTGCAGGAAGTATCTGCTAATGAGTTGCCATAAGGAAAGCCAAGCTAGTGAAAGACCGATTTAATGCAAGTTCATACCATTAATTTCTAGGGACTGGTATATTGAATGAGATTCCTAGAGAGTATTACAAAAATGTTTTAGTTAATTCTAGCCATTATCTGGAGTAATGAGCAGCAGCTGCTGTGCATGGCCTCCTTCCATCATGTGGGTTTGGGCATGCTATACCTGAGGCTGGGAGGCTTTCTACGTGCAGCACAGCCCCACACCACCTTCTAAGACCTGCCTCGTGCCATTGGGATGAGTATGTCAGGTAAATTGCTAGGTCAGCCATTTGTCCCCATGGAGAGCTGGTAGCAGTGGTAGATGTCCCAGGTGTAGAGCAGAAGCTCTGTGGGAAGCATCTGGCTGCCAGGGATTCTGCCAGCCAAAACAGTTGTTCCCTTTTCTTCCCAAGGACGTTGGAGACAAACTGGCCCAAATCATCCTATGGACTAGATTTTACTTCTGGGTGTTCACATCTAACTTTTGCCTCTTAGCCTTGCAGACAACTGAATCAAGAAATAAAAGTATTAAAAGCAGTTAATTTTTAGAAGGTTCTAAACCTGGCAGTGAATCTTGAGCTTCTAAATCATTCTTGTGGCACTGTCTTTAACTGTGCTTAGAAAGCCACTCAGATCACTATATTTTGATTTTGTTCATAACACATTTTCCATTTACATTTAATGCTCAGTCAAGATACTTTATGTTTCGGCCGGATGCTTACCAATATCTGTCCATTTTTTCTGGATTCATTGAGAGAAAAGTGTTCTTTTGCATGTTCCTGCAGTTACTGAACAGACTGTGGATTAAATACCACATTTCCTATGCTTCCAGATCCAAGCCTTTTTCCAAGCACCACATTGCTCCCCAGATATGTGGGGGTTTGGGAGACCGTGCTGCTGGGGCTTCCCCCTTGATCACTGCTGGCAGCTGGTCTTGTTGCCAGAGGCCCACAGGGCTGCCAAGCAGCACCAGCCTTGCTGTCCAGAAGGTGTCCCCTCACCCCATCTTAGCTGCCCACCAGCATTTCCTGGGGTTTCAGCGTAAATCACAGTGTTTGCATTATCTTACTGCAAAACACAGCTTTACTGATTCCCTCGTCTAGCCCACTGTTGGCTCACCAGGTTCAGGAGGGTTTCACTTGGCTGATGCTGGAGCAGTATCTTTTGGATGGAAACCAACCACATTTTTGCTGTGTTAGTCCAGTCTCAGCACCACAGCTTGGCGTGTTCCAAAACCCCCTGGAAAGCTGAGCCAGCGGGAACATCATGCTAGCTTACACCAGCTAAAGATCTAACCTAATTCTGTATGTACAGCAGTACATTTATTGCTCTGATTAGCAATGCCAGTCATGGCATCATTGTGAAGTAAGACAGGTAGAGTGTCTCCTTGCTGAACCAGATGTTCTTTAGCTTGTGCTGTCTGTACCATTGGGACAAATGGGGTCCGAATTTCATCCTGAGTAAGTCAGTAGGATTTTTCTGCTATTGACGTCCTCCTGGCAGCAGGAGGCCATGTAACATATTTTTAACACATCTGGGCTTTATAGCTTATTTCCTGTAACAAATGTGCAGGAAATACTGGTGGGCTTTCAGTGCAGATTATGCTTTTGTAGCTGTCCAAATTATCTTGGCCTATTTAAACACATTTAATGCTATTTCAGGCTTGTTGGTATTCACATTGCCCACTGCTTTAAATGTAGCCTTGGGGGCCCTGTGGGCTGGAGCTAGAAATGAAGTTCTCCCTATGGAAGCCCTATGGAGTCATATGGTAGATAATGGGATTGATCCAATTTCCATTGAAGTCTGCGGTGGCGGGATTGAGTCCAGTATGCTGATTAAAATTTTGTGCTTGCTCACAAGACTGGGTATGAAATCAATAAGGAGAATGACATGAAGTATCAGAGGAAAATTTTATGCAACAGTTTTTCTGCAAAAAAAAAAAAAAAAGGTATACATTGTTAAAGGACTGCCTCCGTTTCCTGCATATATTCATTGCTTTTGAACCTGTAGAAGCACCACATTTGAAACCTAATTGTTGATACATATTTTCTTTTCTCCTTACTCTCCTTAGAGTCAAATTTATTTGTCACGTGAGGTCTGTATTTGGACTTCACAGGGTAATGGGTGGTTGACAAGGAAGACAAGTTCAAGGTGCTTCACCCTTAATCCAAATGCAGTGTTACAGTTCAGATCTTTAAAGCCTTTAAGATGTGTCAAACTGTAAAAGCTCTTTTCTTCTGGCCCCTCTTGTTGCCTGTCTTGCTCCCTGTGTTGAACACAGCTAGTCTAAGATACCATCCTACTACAAATGTACTTTTGGGATTGTTTACCTTCTTGTCTACTTTTGATACTGACTTTTTATCCTGAGTAGGAAATCCTTATGATTGTAGCAAAAGAATTCTGATTAAATTCTTCAGGGTTTTGGTAATCGTCATTGCTTCTCAAGATTAGTGAAAACTAAGTCAGCTTGTATAAGGCAACACTAGCTCTAACCATCTCTTGGCTAACTTGAAAATTTGAAGTAAATTTGAAGTACCTGATAAGGCTTATGAACTTTCTAAGGAAATTTCATAGCTTGTAGGAAAAGCTTTTCCTGAATGCAGAAGAAGCTTAAAAAGAATACTCCAAGTGGGTATTTCCAATTCTTTTAATTTTTTTTCAGTTATTTGTTAGTTTATTATTGGTGTCTTTATTTTCATCAGTTCACTCAAATGGACCGGGACCAGTCACAGAGAGCACTGCAGTAGGAAAGGGCATCAGGAAGTTTTCATTTTAGTTTTCCTAATGGCAAATTTCCATGTGTACATGCGGCAAACCCAAAACTCTGCGATGAAAAAGAGCTCTGTCCTGAGAACCAGCCATGTGCTATTGAAAGCTGACGAGCACTGGGAAGCAGCTAGAGACAATCAATGGATGAGTTTTTGCAAAGCTAAGGGTAATGGTGTGGTGTCTTACTGAAATCAAACATACAGAATTGGATTGTGAGTGGGGTTTTTAGACAATGTGCTGTTTAGCATCCCAGAATTTTAAAATTGAAGTGCCAAGGCATTCAGTATCTTCTCTAAATGGTAGGGTATGACCAAATACACTGTATAGTGTTTTGACAGACATTTTAGGATGGTTCTGTATGACACATGATTTCCCTTTCATTGTTCCTTAAGCAGAGCCATGTAGCGTGTGTTATATGCATTCCTATAAAGCAAAAAAAAAAAAAAAAGGCAAGATTTAGTAAAAACAAAAAAGCAGGGCATCCATTTCTACAGTGTCACCCAATGAACTGGGTGACATGGGTGTAAGAAATAGGATTAAGATATATGGCAGTAGGGCTGGGGTTTTTTTCCCATACAATATGGCTAGATCATCATATTCTCATCTTGAGAAGAATGAAATTGGGATAATTTTGAGTACTGGGGAAATTCATTCCTCTATAACTTCAGTGAATAACATTTTCAGCAGTTAATGCCAGTCTTACATCTGATCTAACCACTGTTGAATTTGATGGGGATGTTTGATGGGAACACAGTTAAACCAAACTGATTGCTTCTGAAAATTCCAACCTTATAAAGTCTTAGAAAATATTTAAATAAATCAGACCAAAGTAATACACTGTGCCTCTCAGAAATGAAACCACTAACTCTAGGGAGGAGATTTCAGCTGTCCCTACAGTTATTGTCATTGTTTGTCTGTAATATGATCGTATCTTGGAACCAAGCCACAGATCAGTTTTCCACTGTGCTACTGCTGCAAACACAGAAAAGAAAGGAAAAGAACTCTGCAGAAAGTGGCTGCTACTTGTAATAAGACTTGATATAAAGGAAAATTGCACATAGAGAAAATTTCAAAACATAAACAAGCCCTGATGTTAATTAAATGTGTGACAACAAAAACAATCAACTTGTTAACTTACTGACAAGGCAGAGTTTGTGTACTGCAGAAGCAGTAAGAACAGATAGTGTTGAGTACAATGGAGAGATGCCTGTCCAAGCTGACTCCTACAAAGAAGAGAACAAAGCTGGCAAAGATCAAACTGATCATGTTTCAGTTTAATGTTCTGATAACTGTCACTGTCAGTAGGAAAGCACTGCTTCTTCAAAGATACCAAGCCTTTCTGTGAGTTGCAAGATGAATATTCATATTGCTTAGCACAGAAGGGAAAAATAATGATTGAAGAACTTTGGAAAGACAATGTGAAGCTGATGAAAAATGCATCTGCAATCAGCACAAGTTCTAGAACTGTAAAGCAGAATGGTGTGAGGTAAGGAAGTTGTTTATCATGTTGGAAGTAAAAATGCACAAAGCCTTTGGGGTTTGCTTGATGGATATTATACAAGACACTTGGAGGCTTTTGGGACACTCCATTGACTTTGCATCCTAAAATTTCCTTGGGAGCATATTTTATCCTGATCACAAATTAATTTTATTCTAGCAAAGGACAACAAATGTGACCAGTATGACCATTCAGAAAAAAACTCATGGAAAATCACATAAAAGTTAAATGTGGTCATGACAGATGACTAAGTATTTCACTTGATGAAAATCAGGAAAACTTAAGTGCCTGCAAAACAGAATGATGAAATCTCAGTTTCATAATAAATGAGACCTTTGTGAAGTTTAATAAGAATGGAACCTCATTCTCTGTTTTTGTTGGAATGTAGTGAAGATAGCTTGAGATTTATAAATTTTGCGTAGCATGCATCTGTTAACACTGGTGAAATCTGAACCCAGTTAAAAAGACCATGTCTTTGTAATAACAAGTTCAGTACCACTGTCAAAAACAGGGCATCTGGCTAGAACCAGAAGTCAGAATTACTTTTTTTTTTTTTTCATTTCCTTTATTCTTTTATAAATTATAATTCCTCATGCTCCATCCCTGGCAGTGCTCAAGACAAGGTTGGATGGGGCCTTGAGCAACCTGGTCTAGTGCAAGGTGTCCCTGCCCGTGGCAGAGGGTTGGAACTAGATGGTCTTAAGGTCCCTTGCAACCCAAACCATTCTGTGATTCTTTGACCCCCAGATGTTGTTGAGTTCACAATATTTATTATAGCAACCAGCATTTTGGGGGGAATAAAGTATTTCTTAGCTTAGCTACTTATATTTGGTTTTTACCTTCCTTGGTTTAAATACATAAGCTAAGGGTCTAGTTCTGCTCCCATTCCATAAAACCCTGCATTCTGCAAGCTCTGACTGGCAAAATTTAGCAACAAGGCCCACTTTCTGTTGTTTATAAAGTCTCCCAGTCTTGGGACTCAACTTTGCTTGACAGATGCTCCTCTGCATGTTAGAGCATATACAGACTTCACCAAGTGCTTGTGACTTCCATGGGATTATTTTAGTGTAGGGACTGGAAACTGTAAAGAAATATCTTCAGAAAGAACCCTTTATTGTTGAGCTGATTTGTTCTTTGAGGATTCCTGTTAACTGGGGAAATCCAACTGTAAAGTGGTTCATGATGCTTGGGTATGACATTTTCATTTTCTTGATTTTGAAGAACTGTATTTGGTTTATAGAAAGACCAAGAAGACCCAAAAGATAAAATCCTGCCCCACAGAAGTTTACTATATCTTGAACTGCATTTAATTGGGAGGGAATATGCTAACTGATGTTTATTTTGTGCTAAAACCCCCACGTCCTTAGCCATACAAGAGCTGTCAAAATATGATATTCTAAAAGAAAATACAGAGGATAGCTAGGAATTCTACATGAAAGTCTGTTTTAAAATATTTTTAAACACACTGAAATAATTATCTTGCAGAGGAGAAAGTCTCCAAATGATTCTACAATTAGCATATTCAGCCTTGCATATAAATGATTTACTTAAGTGTCAACCTGCAAACTAATATAGATATATTTCAGTCAAGAAGAAGGGCAAGGAGTCTTTATCACAGAGCTATGAATCTGGACCCTAGAAGAGTTTGGAAAAACAGACAGCAATTAATTTTGGCCTTCAAGGATTATCAGAAGGCTTCATATAAATTAAGAAAAATGCTGTGGAAGTTAAGAAGGTAGGCAACTGTGCAGTGATGGAATACCAATGACTGTCCTTGTTTATCATAAAATAGAAGACTCGGTTATAAGAGGAGAACAATGAATTTCTATAAGTATATGAAGCCAAGCATTTGCCATTAGTCTTAATTTGCTCATAATAGAAGCAGACAAGATCTTCCTTTGTCTTTTGAAAAGAAATACTTTAATATGGAGATTGACTTGTTTGTTGGTCAATAGGAAAAATGCAGTGCTCTGATATAAAACCCCACTAGCACAGCACTGAATTTTCAGGCAGCTGATAACCCAAGAGGAAAAAATGAAGAAATATACAGCTTTAAATAACACCAACTCCAATGGGGTTTAGGTACGTCCTGGAAAAACACCACCAAAATATTTTTCATTACAATTGAACAGAGAGATCTGAACCTGACTATATGAACACTGAGATCAAACTGATTTTGAGAGTACATGCAGAATTTAGAACAATGTCTTCATATGAGAGAGAGACTTGAACCTTAGGATAATGCTGATACTATTACCTGCCTATTAATGTGTTGGGAAATCTATGACAAGAAATCATACTTGAGAAAAGTATGAATCCCTTCTTCTAGGTTCTGTATTTCTGTTTTGTCTTCATCAGAATTCCTTCAAATAGTGAAAACGGGCATACTACACAGAAAGAAAAATGGAATAACTGGGTAAAGACCAATCAGACACCCTCTGGATGTCAATTACCTGGTTTTATGTGATCTTCTAAGAGCCACTATGTTATCATCTAGATTTTGTCTTAAAATAAGTATTAACAATAACATCTTTACATTGTGGACTTGAGCTATCAGTCTAAAGATGTATTTTTGGTTTGGATTATTTATTTAAGTCTGAAGCTTATATTCCCACAACACAACATTCCCCTTGGGGTATTGTTATTTTTGCTAAATGAAGAAGAAACAACATTTCCGATAAGAACATTTCATGACAATAAAGTTCTTTCTTTATGGTGAATTAAACTGCTAAGTGTTCATTTTATGTTCTGATCTCAACATAACGTAACAGCACAATTCCAAAAGTTAAGGAGCCGAGCTGTGTAGTTTTTGTACATCACACTGCTACTAAAACCAATAGATTATCTAAACCATTTTTCACGGGAGCAATGACCACCCAATTCAGCCTCCTATTACAAAACTAATTTCAGTGGTGTAAGAAATGAGAGAACCTGCTGCTCTGTCCCAGGCCCAAATGCCATAACCAGCACACTGAGTAGATGCACAGGCAGAAGGGGAAAGGGAAAAGAGGAGTCAAATCTTGCTGTCATCACTCTAGGAGTCAGATTCAGTCCTGCTACAACTGAAAATGCTGCCAGAAAACTTCATATTCTTCTCTAGCGTGTAAGTTCTCAGTACAACAGACACCACTGAAGCCTTGCAGAACTGGCTGTTTGAGGGCAGGCTGGTAACAACAAAAGCTCAATCCTAGATGAAGAGTCAGAAATAAAGCAGAAACTTTCTGGAATATTGTCCCGGTTACTTCTGGCTCAATGTTTTCCTTTGTATTTATAATCTGTTGTGGCTTTTTTTTCCATTAATTTCTCTTGCTGATTTTTGAATCCATAGAAAGAACCACGATCCCAGAATATTTACATTTTCTGTGGAGAAGCACCTCCTTTTGCTTTTTATAAACATGCCTTATCTTTTTGTTATTGTTGACACCTCCCACTTGCAGTGGAAGAGGGATGAAGCAGCTGTTGGCTTCCTTTGTTAGCACTTTCTCTGTGCTAGTTACGATTTTATAGACATCTGTCATGTCCCTTCATTCACCTCTTTTTCAGGCTCATCTAAATCATAGCCTGCATGACAGTTCTTTGTGGCGAAGCTGTATGTTTTGAATGTTTGGCACGTCTTCTGTTATTTTCTGGGTTTACTGTATTATTTTGGGGATGCGACTGAGGACTGGACTGCCACTTTAATAAAACCAGTTTCTTATAACTTAAAGATCTCTTAGTGATAAGAGGGTCAGAACCTCGTTCTGTGTATGTAAAACTTAGGAGTTACTATATGCATTGCTTTATGCTTATCAGTATCGAAGTTCATTTGCCATTCAGTAACACAAGAGCCTCCTGCATCTCTTCACAGCTGTCTTTCCACTTTACTGGGAAAAACAGAAAGTTTCACCTTGAAAAACTTGGTATTCTGAGAAAACTTTGTCCACTCAGTGTTTATGGCCTTTGCTAGGTCAGTTTTGGACACACTTAGTTTGGCTACCTGGGGAATCCCCCAGTGACACCCTGCCGCTGTGAAAACTGCCCCGCTTTTGTCCCCTATCTTTCAACCAGCTCTTTATCTGTGAGAGAACATTCCCTTGCATCCTATGACAGCATGGTGTCTTTTAAAGTCTTTGATGAGGGACCTTGTCAGATATCTTTTGGAAATACAAACAGACTATATCAGCTTAAACTCCCTTACCCCTATGCTTGTTGTTTTCTTCAAAGGACTCTTAGCTTTGAGAGTCATGGCAAAAGCTGTGTTGACTTTTCCACAGAATATATTAATTCATATATACATTAATGCTGTTCTTTTATGCCCATTGTCCAAGAAGATGGCTATGTTCTGTCTCTTTTTTTTTCTTTTTTTTTTTGTTTGATTTTACTTTTTACTTTAATTTTACTCACCAAATTTGTTATCGGTCTCAGATTACCATGGGTAACTTGCAGAGGAAAGGCAGTGACAATAAATCCTGGGTAATCTGCACTGAGTTAAAGAGACAAGAAGGAGTCATACCTGGAGAGATACACTGGTGTATGTGTGATCATAGCACCTTTAGGGTAGGAGCAGACTTTGGAAGTTTGACTAATGGCAGGGAAAGGCTTTGGCATAAACTGTTTATGTTGCCTTTGCATGCACATCAGTCATGAGTATAAACCATCCTCCTTTCTCTGCGCTGATCCTCTCTATGGGTTGGAAAGATGTGACAGAAACGATAGCCTGCAAGATGTAGGTAGGATAAACTGTGGTCGTCTTAAATAGCAACAAAAGAGTAGGATAATTGCAGACTTGGGAGCAGACATTCACATGGTTGCAAGTGTCGCCACACTGGCTATGCAGTAACGTGATAGTGCCACACAGGTTACCTTTCTGCTGCATCTGCCACAGGCATCCATGGTTGCGTCACTGTACATGTGGGTCAGTGGCCTCTTTAAAGAGCTTGATCTTTTCCTGCTTTGTAGTAAGTGCATCCAATATAAAACCATATGGGTCTGAATCATGGTCATGCTTACTCAAGAATGCGTAGGAATAGGTGATACTGTAAGATAAAGAATCCGTCCCAGCGGTTGCACTGTGGACAGTAGGATGGTGGAAATCAGGGTAGTTCTTTCTTTGAAGGAAGATCTCAGATGCAGTAATTCTGCAGCTGCAGAGTTGGGAAACAGATTTAGGTTTGCTAAGAACAGTGTTATCTTTGTAGAAAATACAGCATATTTCTGTCCTCATAGAAGACAGTTTTTCAAGTAATTTAATATGTCTGATTAAAATTTAGATGTGGAAATTAGCTTATCAGCATTTAAAAAGTAGAGAACTACCTAAGAAGGGGTGATACAGAGTCTGTCCCTGAGGCTGTCTTACCTGCCTTAAACCACCAAAATGGTGAAATTACACTTGAAGCTTCTGAAAGAGTATTTGAAACTTCTGATGACAACGCTCAATAAGCATCACCTGAATGCACGGTTTACGGTGGCAGCTCTGCACTCCCCACTGAAAGCCCCACTCCTCCTCCATCAGCCTGTAGGGAGGTTTGGCCTTTCAACTCAGCTTCAGCTGATTTAGCTCCTCCAAATGCAAGGTGGTTTTCCTAAATTCATCTCCTCCTCCCCAGGCTTCCCAACAGGTGCTTCTGAAGGTGGTTCTCTAGACCATTCTATCCAAGGCGCTGCAGTCCTAGAGCAGGCATTTGTCATTGAGCAGGTTCACCTCTTTTTTTGTGCTTTCCAGACAAGAAATACCTTTTAATTTTTCATTTTTTTGAGCTGGCAAATTGTCTTGTGCTGCATAAACATCAGAAAATAAAACCTTTTTTTTCTTCCAGAAGTACAAATTACAATGATGGTTTCCGTGTTTAAGATGAAATCCAACTGCTTGCATTGCAGCTCCAACTCCATGTGTGTAAGCAAACATCTTGACGGTTTTTCTGCAGTCTTTGATAAGACTATGGGGGTTGGTTTGTTTCCTTTTAAGCCTTAAAAAACTATCTCCTAGTGAGAGATGTAACTTGGATTGGTACTTTGTCCTTCTCCCATGCCTTTTGTGGGTGTATGTGTATCAGATCAATATGTTTGTAAGCTCACACCTGCAATCTTGGTCTGACTCAGAAAGAAACAGAACTCCTCCACTCGTGTCAAAACCAAGTGACTGTAAATCAGCAGGAGGTGCCTGGCAGTAGCAATAAGTGCTACATACTGCAATGAATAGGTTACTCGTCTTGACTACTGATGCATCAAGTTGTATCTGCCACAGCTATTCTTTGCATGATACATGCATCAGTTAAATGAATTTGAATCTGCTGCTTGCATCCTGATGACATGGCAGAGTGGTTCCCAAGGTCCATCCACAGCGTTCAAATCCTCTGAGAGCAGAAGGAGAATGCAGGCAGATGCTAAGGCATGTATTGACAATACAGGGAAACTAAAATTTGTGGGAAATCTTGCACCCACAGATGGAAGGGTTGCTGTTAGGATATTGAAAACAGGAAACACATGAAGATCACTAGATAATATCTGTGCTATTTCTTTGACCTTAAGAGAATTTTAAAGGAGATACATTTGAAATACATAACCTTGAGGGTTATCTGGCTGTTGGTTGGTTACAGCAAGCTAGTTTTATTTCTTGTTTGTTCTGAAGTGGTTCAGGATAACAGCGATGAATAACATCCATTAGGTCTGATACGGAAGAAGACTGCAATCTCCAGGGAGCACACGAGTACATTCTTCTTCTTAAACACTTGAGCAGTTCTACTGAGCCCTTCAGGTTTTGCATTCCCTTTGGCTCTGGGCACTGTGGCTCCATGTCTGGGGGTTCCAGCAGGGATGAGTTCCCTGGGATTAGCCATGTGTAAATCGTTTGCTGAAGTGGGACCTGCAGAACCAGTGAGTCCCTTGAAATCTGTGGAATTGCCCAGGTATAAAAATTGAACTGATAAGAGATTATCATCTTTGGACACCTCTAGGTGAAAAGTTTCTTACGTATGGTGTAGTTTTCACATCCCTAATCCAGAGATACTAATTATTTTGGTGGTTTTTTCCTTTGTTTTGTTTTTCCACAAAGGATGGAACAAGGTGCTTATTTGTAGTCAGAAAAAATGATCTGAGCAATCTAGAAATTCAGAAGGTGCTTCAGTCTTCTGCTGTCTCTTCTTTTCATTATACACCAAGACTACACTGTAAGGCCTTATAGTTATTTTTATACAGAGTTTGTTCTTAATTTTGAGGTCTTTGGTGAGCTTTAATGAACTTAGCTCTTAGATCCCTCCGAGAGACAAGTGAATGTGTGTAATTTCGCCTTTGCACACAAACGAGAAGTTAAATATTGAGAGGTGTAAGAAGTATTGATATCACTGCCTCTCGGGCTCTGTTGCTGTGAGCCTCACCTCTGGTTATCATGCCTCACCCCATTTTGGCAGCAGATCTGCAGCAAATCTGTAGTGAAAGCCTTATACCATGGTTTGGGGAGCTGCGAAATCATCTTAATGCTGGTCACCTCTGCATGTTTACTCCTCTGGTTTCATTTAACATCACCCACATCATTAGTCTGACCAGGCTGGATTTAGGTTTGTTTTGTTTTCTTTTTCCTTTCCATTAATTTTTATGACAGTAGCATTCATGCATTCTCTCCCTAGGGAAAAAGGAAAATAAAACTTTGATGAAACTAAGGAGAGCCCATGTATGCTTTAAGCAGGAAAAGACTATATTTATATCTTGGAAAGAAAATACCTTCAGTTAAAGGAATATGGTTGCCTAAGACTAATTAAAGTATGTTGATATTCTTTGTGTATAACAGGCCAATGTGTATATATTTATATGCATATGCAGATTTTATCTGTATAAAAAGTAGGAAGCCAAACTCTAGTATTTGTATGTCTGCATCTATTGCATGTATTTTTAGGCATAGTAGGGGTAATGTAAAGCATTTATTTACACATGCACGCACAGTGATTGGGCTGTAATCCTTCTTCATTTATAGCATCAGGTAATAAAAAATAAAATTAGCAGATTTATGAAATAAAATATAAGAGATGGATCTTGCAGGAAATTCCTCCAGAAAATTCCCACTGGCATGAACAAGAAGCCTAGCCTGCAGGACTTACCCTGTTCTTGGGCAGGAACTGCAGCTCACGTTGACCTTGTTGTGGCACAACTACAGTACTAGCCAACTAGTGTAAACACAGTCAGAGGTGGATAGTTCAGATCTAGCATCAGCAAGTTTGGATCAGAGCACTCATGAATGTAAGCTCTTCCAAGAGGATTTATACTCCTGGTCTTTCCAGGAACGGAACCTTGTGCAGGGGGTGCTATCATCGGTTGTATTTATTTTTTGCACTGGTTGCACGTCTTCAAATAACAAGTTGTGTACAACAGAGGTACATTTGTGTGATGAGCTGAAGAGTTTGGTGAAGCTGAACTGAACCTCTACGCAAGCAGGAGAAATTGAGGGAGCTTCTTATAGTTTTCTGAGTTATATTTGGTTCTTACTACTAAAAACTAAAGTTAGATGCTTGCTTCTAAAGTTAACATTTCCATCTCTGCTTAATCTACTCTCCCATCTTCCCTTCCTTCACGTGATTGATTGCTGTGTTCTGAAAACAGCTACAGAGCTCTTTGGCAGCTTGAGATTTTGAATTGTGCTGTAGTGGCAGGAACAGTTGGCAAGGGTTTCTGGAAGGTTAATCCACTGAGAATTTATGGGTTTGTGTTAGTGAGAGAGCAAACATTATTTGTGTTGTCATGCTATAAAACTATAATCTGACATTGATGGTTATTTTGATTTTGCTTCTATTTCAGTGAATGGGAATCACGTAACAGCACCTTTCCTATGCAGCTCTTAAAGTGGCTTAGAAAACACATGAAACCATTTCTGCCAGGGGTAAGGAGGCAGAGAGGCTCCCAAGGTCAAACAGCGAGCAGAGGCTGGAAGCAGTGTGCCAGGTTCTGGCGCCCGTTGTGCTGCTCTGAGGCACGCTTCTAGCTTTCTCTTGACTAGCTTCCTTCAGTCTTCCCTGCGAGGCCACAAGGCAATACTGCGTTCCGCCACATATTTTTGTTGCTGGTCACATTTCTTTCTAACTCAAACTCTCAGAACAGTCATCTTCAAATTAGCTGTGGTAGTGGAGTACTAGTATTAGTATGTTAAAACTTAGCCTGTGTGATCTGGAGGTATGAATTGGATACATGTTTTAGATGTTTCATCTCTATGAGGCTAAACACATTCTAAACACATAATCTTCTACATTCAGCTGGGAAATCCTGGACACTTGCTTTACTTATTACATAATGTGCTGTCTGTTGTGTCAAAGCAAGTTCTCTAGGTCTCTTTTGTTCATCATATACTATCTCCTGAGTATCAGGATGAGTACACATTTCTTGCCCCATACTTCAGAAGCAAAGTGTTTATTGTCTTGTTAAAAGTGGACATGAAAAGGAACTGATACAATGATGGAAGATGGTAAAAATTGTTGTACTGTTGACCCTGTAAAGAGAAGAGAAAAGCAGTGGGTGTCTGAGGAGGAGCTGGACAAGAAGTCCATTTCCTTTTTGGCTCTGAGAAAGGAGTTAAAATAATGATATTTGGAGAACAGTCACTATCAGCATTTGGATGCTTGACGGTTACCACTGAAATGCCATATTCGAAGCATATGGAACAATTGCAGCCTACTGAGTTGATATGTTGGCAAACATTGACTTCTTAATGGCAACTGCTGTGCAAGTGACAAAAATGCTTCTGTGCCTTCTGGTGTGAGGAAACTGTTTCAGCAGCAGACTCTTGGCATGGTTCAGTGTGTCTATAGGAGCCACTCCTGTACTCAGCAGTGATGAAAGGTGGCTGCAGAGCAAAAAACATCTGCTACCTGGGTGAAACTCATGGTGTCCTCACAGCAGGGAACAGTATGGCCTCAGCCTGTTGCAACGGTATGGACTCTGGGTCCATCTCTTGAACCGTAATCCATGTAAAACAAACACCATAAGTGTACCCCAAACCTACCTGTTTCACTGTGCTGAGTGTGGCATCTAAAGTGTCTGTGATTTGCCAGTGCCAAAGTGGTGTCAGTTAACATTCCAGTGTTGAAACCACCAACGACCATTTTATTTCTAAGATGTGGCTATTCCTCAAGCTCTTTTGAGCTTTGTCTTGTCTTTCTGTCCAACCTGTTTGTCTCAGGAACTTTAGCTTTCATAGGACTTGTAATAACATAGAGTGTTCTGTGATTTCTGTAGGTGTATCTTTACCCTGTTCTCTAATGGAGAGAAATGAGAAGTGATATTCTCATTTTTCAAGTGGAGAACAAATCCATAGAAAAACCTAATAGTATTGTCAGAGCTCAGGAGGAAAACCATGGCAAAGTAGGTTCAAGTTTCACAAACTTTTAGCTGTTCCAGGATTGTAGTTTGCCTTCAGTGTTTGTCAGAAGTGCTCCTTTCACCTTCATCTTCTCACTTTATACTCAGTTGATGCTCCAGATGATACCTGGTCTGGTCCATCCAGCTGCATCAAGCCAAAGTCTATAACGGATTGCAGAATGTCACTATCATTTTCCAGCTAATGTCAAGTGTCCTAATACATAGATAGGGCTTTAAATACTTCATACATGAAAATCTGCATAACTGACAAATAAGAAAGCTGCTTGTACTGTTAATTCTTAATTTATTTAATGTAAGAAATTGAAAGAACCTAAATGTGTAAAAGAAAAAGATAGATATCTTTTGTAAAGTGATGGTACTCTCAAATTGAGATAATTAGGCCCAAAGGAGACATTTCGTATTTATAAACATAAAGGACCATGCTGGTTGTCTTAAAATAGGTTTGTATGTTCATAAAGAGTAGCTTGAACTTTCTAGTTTGGTTATAAGATACACAATGCCCTCTAGTCCTTATTCATGGTAGTAACATCACTTTAAAAGTGAAATTCTAACAAGTACAGCTGCGGTAAAATCTGTAAAGCCCAATAGTATTATTGGATAGCAGTTATTTAGAGGTCACTCATTTTGATTTAGTTGAAATTATTTTGAGAGGCTGGACGTATCAATTAAAAATTGAAAGCTACAATAATTCTCCTCTAGATTTAAAACTCAGGTAGACTGAACTCCTGACCTCATTGTTCCCTGCCTCCATCCAGCACTGAGATGCTTGCAACTTCAACTGAAATTGCCCTTCTACATAATTAACTTCTGCCTGCAAAAATTTTGCACCTTTGTAGGGAAGTTCAGTTGCAGAGCTTTAATGTCATGTTGTGGTTTAATCTCAGAGAAGCAATTACTGTTGCTTGGTTACTAGTGCCATTGCTAGCTCGTTTTTAAACCAAAACCCAAGATAATAGCACATAGTTGTAGGTTTAAGCCTTAATAGAAGGTCCAAGTGGGGGTTAAGTCTGATTTATGTCTTTGAACATTTTTATCTGAGTCTTGGTGTTTTTCTGTACAGGTACAGGAAATATTTTTCAGTGGGCTGCACTTTGGTATTTTTTTCTGCTGTTTTCTTCTAACTTCCAGGGGATTTTTGTCAGTAGGATGAACTGCCAGTAACTGTGAGGGTTCTGGAGCTGACCAGAAGCCTGATAGCTCTGAGTTCAAACAAAAATGAAACTTAAAGGTTATGAAAACATATGAAACATAGATCATAGAAAAGACAGCTGATAACCTTGGGAGCAGAAACTGCTGGCTTCAGTGTCCTGGTCAGCCAGTGGTAACTTGACTCCTTTTGGGCAAATTTAATAGATTTCAGAGTCTTTGTGATGTGGATTTCAGCAACAGGGACAGAGGATTCACTGGTCTTGCGTTGGAACAAAGGAAGTATCCCATTGGCAATCTTGGCTAACAGTAATATGCCAAATACTGTAATACTTGGTCTTAATGAAGCTTGAAGGGCCACCTTAAAAGCCTTGGATTTATTCTTGCCTTAATTAGAAGGACATGGAGATAGCCAGAGTGCTGTTTTGTAGACATAGTAGGAAACTTACATTGCTGGGTTTGAGAGGAGCATGAAATTGAGGTAGACAACCATAGCCATTCTAAGCCACAGTTATTAATTCACCTGCAGCATGTATTTTTCATGTACAGGAGGGCTGTCCCTGTTGTGTACTTGTCAGGCTTCCTTTACATAAGTGAATAGGTTAACTGGGCTTTTGCTGGTTTGCTGGTTGTAAGTCTCCCTGTCATTAGGGAGAGAACTCATGAATGCTACAGATTTATAACCAAAGTTATTCCAGTATTCTGAAACTGTAAATTATGCCTCGCTTCACCACCTCTCCCCTTTCACAAGAGACAATTTTAATACTAGGAGAATAAAGTGTTTCTCTCATGAATAAGGGTATAATAAGACCATCAGTAAACGACAGAAAAACACAAGCTCTGAGCATGGTGCATATGATGAACAAGGCTTGAAAAGAGAGCAAATTCAGGCTTATTGCTGAAACTGAAGATGAATGACATCTTTACCCCTGCCATTGTAGGAAGAACTTTAAACTTTTCTTAAGGCTGAAATGCTAACCATGATATTTTTCTCCTGATATAGATTTTCTATTTTTTTTCTCCCAGATGCAGTTATCAGGATCTTTAAACTCTTGCATGGATTTACAGAGCCTTATAAGCAGAAAGTGCTGTGCACTTTCATTTTGCTTAATGTCTTAAGGTTATACTTCTTCTTTGTTTTCTGGCTCATTCAACGGCAGGATTGGAGAGTTTAAATCTGGGACCCCGCTATTGTCCCAGAGAAATACACACGTTGCTGATATCCATGGAGTGATCCAGAAGCTTCTTGTAATGTAATACATGTAGTAATACAGTATTATATGTAACCAAGTGCTGAAAATTTATATTGTAGATTAAGAAGGTGCACTAATAAGACAATTTGACTGCAAGCTTCTCCGCAGAAAGTTTGGTCACAGAGTTGGGTGTCTTAATTGTCCACAAATATACTGTCCTTAAAAAGCAATGCATTGAAAATACACCAAAACCCGGAATAGACTGTGAAATGGGAAGATGTAGGGTAGAGTAACTGTCTCTGCTTTAAGAGGCATGCCTATATTGGGATACGGTTTTGTATTTGTTGGGAGTGGTGATCAGTTCTATTATTGTTTTCCTGTTGTCCATACAAATCAGCTTTAGTTCAGGTCTGTGCAATTAAACAACAACAAAGAGCCCTGCTGTCACAATGGCTGAACACTCAAGACTTATAGCTTTAAAATCAAACAGACCTGCAAAAAGCGGCTGGAAAGCCTTTTAGAGCAGGTTAACCAGAGCACGGTGTTGCTCTGGCCCCGTGCCCCAGCGCTGAGCAGACGGCTGCGGTGGCGAGCCAGCCGCGCACGGGTGCAGCGCGTGGCTGATGCTGCAGGTGCCCACCTGTCCCAGCGCTGGCAATGTCACATTTACCTCTGGTTTGCCCCCTCCCCCCGACCAACTGACTGATGATTTAAAGTTGGCATGTGAAGCACCCAGATGTCCAGCTCCAGGAGGAGTCTCTTCAGTAGAATCATCTCATTGACAACTCATTTTTCTTTGTCTGTTTCTTGGCTTTGTAGCAGGGACCTGCCTGTGTGTCTGGTGCGGGGTTTGACTGCTGCAACTCTGCTTGATCCTCCTTGATGTATTTTATTTTCCCTTAAGCTTATTAGAGATGCTGTCTCCTACAGTATAGGTTTTGGGGACAAAGAAGTGGGTTCTGTACCTGAAGTGTACCTGAAGTGAGGAGAAAGGTGTTCTCCTTTCCCTAATGCATTTCTGGGGTTTTAATGTGAATATATATGGAGACACCTATACTGCTACACACTGAATAGATGAAATGTGGAAAAAAACTTTTGTTATCTCTGTGTATATAAAACACAGGAGTCTTAAAACACTGCAGCACCAGCTACCTGACAGCAACAGATTCATCTAGGTTAGCAAAGACCACAGTGACACTGCCCTGCACAGGAGGCCCTGGGGTGGTGATAGGGAGTCAGGTGAGTCAAAGTAGTGGTACTTCCAGAAGACTTCACGCTCTAAGGTGGGTGCCTGGTACTTTCCAAAGCAATATAGTGGTTGTACTTTGTCTGAAACTGTTCACCTGAAGCTAATAATTGCCATTCGAAATTGTCATCCGATGTGACGTTACGTACTGATTGTTGACGAAGTCTCTCTCTCTGAAATTATAGCAATCATTGTACTCTCCTCAGCAGGTAACCGGTTTTAATCTCCATTCTCTGTTACGAATGGCCAGAACATGATCTGCGTGTTTATCTCTCCTATGTACTCAGCTTCATGTGACAGTCCTACTTCACCTGCTGAAAGCACTTTGTGTCCAGTGGCATTGATGGGATATTGCATCCATTTCTGTGTTGCAGTGATAATTTGTATTTTGGTACTAACAGAAATTTATCTAGATATGCTTAAAACTGTAGATTCCAATGATGGGGGTAGTCTTTTTAGTGATAGAAAATACACTCCTTCAAAGGCATGCCATATTTAGGAAGATAGAGCAGTGCACTGAAAGCCTTTGGGTGGGAAGGTCAGACTGCCCCTCAGGTTGTGGCATGCCTCTGCCGTACTGCTTTGTCCGATCTCTCCTTTTTCTGATGCTCCTTAAACACCTCCAAAAGGTGGGCTTGGTACACTTAAGTATCAGGATAGTCTGGTTAGACAGGAGGTAACCTAACAAAGGAATGTTCTCGTATGTTGTTCCTTGTCAACATAGACACTGAGAAAGAAATTATTTACACATTTGTGGTGTACAATTATGATACATCCAACCTGTAATGGATTGTGCCAGTCAGACTACTATGCTGTGTCCTTGAGACTGAACCATCTCCTTGCCTTGCTAAGCATTTTGACTGCTTGTCTCTAAGTTGAACTGATTTGGATTCAGGTATTTTTTGAATCAGACAGCTAAATCCCCAGAAACAGTGGAGAGCATAAAAGTCTTTCTAATAGTCCTGTAATATCAAAGCAAGGTTGTTTCCACGCTTCTAGATTTTATTGGAAATGTATGTCCTGTTGGTAAAACTGCACACTACCTCTTCTCTCTGGACAGTCTTTCAAGCCTTCTCTTCCTCTCCTTTCACT
>NW_009925971.1:13034-28502 GCF_000696875.1 Nestor notabilis | reverse complement strand
TGCAGCAGGACTCCAGGAGCATAGGGTTTCTACTTAACACCCGGGCTGCTTATAATGCTCTTGGAGTGCCTGAAACAGACTTACCTCTTCTCATTGCTGTGCCACAACGTGGAATAGTGTAAGTGAGCTGGTAAAAAACATTATACACTCCGGAAGCTTCCCCTGTGCCTCTCTAGGGAGGAACCTGTGCTGCAGCAACTTGCACACAGGCATGTTGTGTGTTTTCTATGCAGCTGTGGGGGCACAAGGCAACACTTTTCTGGGACATGCAGTTTGGGGGTGGGGGCTGAGGAACTACACACTCCTGTAGAAACAAATATGTTTCTCCTGGCACCAGGAGAAAGCAGATGTTAACCTGATCAGTTATTGATGAGGCAGAAGGACAATATGCAAATTGTAATAGACTACAAGCAGCATCTTACATGTGGTGAAAAATAGAAAAGAAGAGCAAGCTTTGGTATATGAAACAGAAATAAAAAGTGTACAGGCATAGGAAGCCTTCTGTATTTCAGGATAGATTTCTGCAAAACAGCAAATGAGCCACAGTTCACTATTAAAACTGAAATGCATTTTGCTGGCTTTACTCAGCCCACTAATTGCCCATGAAAATTCAGGTCTGGTATTTGACACATTAATTACTCAAAAAACATTTACACTACAGTTTGCAGAAAGGAACAAAGAGAAAATGTAACTGAGAGAATAAAACGCTGGCAAGCGAGGGGAGGAAGATTTTAAGAGAAGTTTTCTGATGCATTAATCACACAGTATTCTCTGGGGCCAAATGCTGACCACTGTAACACATTGTGGAAGTGAGCAAATGCCCGTTAACTAGACCAAAACAGAGAGAGGGATGGCAGCTACCCAGCAGGCATGGGCACTGGTACCCACACCACGCATGCTCAAGTCTTTGCTAGATGTAGAGGTAAAAACATCTGGAGCGGGGCGACCTTCAGGAAGTTTCCACCCAGCCACTGCATTTTTCTAGGGATGCAAAGAATAACCAATGCCACAGCACGTTCCCACCTCTGCAGGATTATTCGGTGTCCCTGACTGTCCTCTGCAGAATTGTAGCTTGGTAATACTGGCTGTTTTTAATGTGGTGACTGTTATCAGTGCATTGCCTACAACAGATTTACCATCACATCTTAACTCTTCTGAGATCACAGACACCGTTTGAGAAACTGGGTGGTAAATCTAGAAGAGAGGAAGAGAATATGAATGGTGTGTCTGTGAACACATCTCATTACAGATCCAGTGCCATTTACATAGGGGTAAATAAGAGCTTTGTGGAAATGGGGTCTTTATGAAGCCTCTGAGGAATAAAAACATTTTTGTTTTAGGTTTTTTTCCTCCCAGATTCCATTGATTGTGGTATAAAGAGTATTTATATTGTGTACCAGAAAGGAGGGAGGGAGGTTGTTTGCTGTGAGGAGAATTAAGGCATGAGTTACTATTGAAATTAGTACTCTGTCGGCTCAATCCAGTCATCTCCAGTCATTACAGCTTTACAGAAATGTTAAACTACTTTAAAAATTTCATTTCCCCTTTAAAACTAAATTACTTTTGTGTTTTCTCTAGCAGTAGTGCCACGGTAAGGCAAGCAAGCTACAGTGGAGCAAACATATAAACAACAATCAAGGCATAATTACTAAATGGGAATAACACTTTCTAATGCTGCTTCTCCCAACCCAGCTCTGTGTGTACTGTAATGGAAGCTCTCTCCTGCTATTTGCAGTCGAGTTCTTCAAGCAGATGTTGGATATGCTTGAGCAGTTTGGGATTGTCTGGTTCACTGATTGTGCAGTTCAATCCAAAGCGCTTTTATTCTTTTTCTTAAATTGAGAAAAATCCTTTGTAGGGGCAGATAGGAAACTCTGAATAAAATAATAAAACACATGAATATTCTTTCTATTATCTGTAGCTTTTACTGAAAATTGAAATCTTATTTTGGATTCCAAGATTCACTTCCCTCATTTTCTTACTATTACCTAATGTTTCTGTCTCAGTCATGAGCATTAATCTAAATTATGATATGCTTTCTATGGAATGACATGACCAAATTCATCTTGGGCAAGAAAGACCATGGTCCCCTAAACTCTGCTTTACAAAATATGAATTTTGCTTCAGCTTCAGATAGCTTTTCAAAAGCTGTGGTGCATATCCCATTAGAGAGTAGGTTCTGAACTTTTTGAGATTTATTCATCACAAATCACCCCGTTCCTGTTCATCTTTTGATATTTGTCCTTAGAAAGAATTCACACTGTGCAAGTTTTATAAACTCACAACACCACAGTAAAGGATCGTAAATCACATGAACTTTCAGATACCTCTCGATACCACAAGCTTGCAGAGGTTCTCTCTAGGCATATATTGGCTTAAACTTTTACTGCAGAATTCCAAAACTATCTATTTAACTGCTGTAAACTATTGAACTGAAAAATTTCAGTCCCATTTATTTCTAATGTTAGAGTAGCTTAAAGCCCTAATCAAACACCAGCGTAGCATTTGGCAAGACACTGTACAATAGCAGGGCAAAAAGGTGTTCCTGTTCCCAAAGAACTTTAAATTTGCATCTTAAGGGAGAAATAGAGGAGAGCAAGAAAAAAAAAATCTATGCAGTACGAGACGTGCAGTGCTATCAGGGCACCAGCAGACTGTAGTGGGATTTGGTTGGTTTGTGTGTTTGGTTTTAGTTCTGAGGGCTATTTGGAAATACTTTCAAGAGGTAACTTTGAATGGTTGGAAGGCAACACAACTGGTGATGAACTTTCTGACATAGGAGCTGACATGTTACGAAAAACCAGATTAGATATTGGAGGCAGCTGCTAGCACCACCAGTGACACCTTTCTAGGCTTCCTTAGGTAGAATCATGTTAATCCAGAGGCGACCTAGTTTAGCCAAATTTCCAATACCTGTCCTCTGTTGCAGAGGATTACATGGTTTAAGAGGTTGGTTTTCAGAGACTGTTTCCTAAGCCTACCTGAGCAGTCTGCAGGACTGACCTGCCAGTGGGAAGCTCCCATGGGCAGGAGTCATCGTGCAGGTCTGGCATCTTCGGTGCCTGCGTGGTGTGAGCTCTGTGAGTCAAGGGAAGTGTTCAAAACACAGGGAATAACAGTTCTGTTGACTGCCTTTCCAGGTGGCTCAAAACCTTGGCTCTTCTCAGCTGCCATTGCCTGTTATTCTGGAAACAGTATGTGGATACAGGACTGGGGAAGGAGGGACATTTCTTTCCTGATCAATAATTTTCAGCGGATTAAAAAATAACTTCAATTTCTGGGATCACAATCACAGGCTAACAATTCACTTAAATCAGCTAAACATTGTGATCACTTAAGCCCAGAGTTTTCAAATGCTGGATTTCACCTTGTAAAGACAGACGAAAGGAGCCAAGTATCTGCGTTCTTCAGTCTGTTCTTAGATTTCCATCCCAAGTGCAGTCAGATGTAATCACAATGCCAATACTGGTAATTATCATTAAAGTCACAAATAACCATTTGACGTTGATAGAGAAAAAGCGTCAGAGCCCATCAGTGTCCCATGCAAGAGTCCTTATGCAAAGAACTGGCGTGGAAGCATTCCTCAATTAGGCACTACATTGGAGTAACTGACTTGACTTTCTTGCGCTTCCAGTCAGAAGCACTTTGTGTGAGAGTGGAAATGCACACCCAATGTGTGCTGTCTGTGAGAGGAGTGCTTCAAGCAGTAACAGAGTTTCAAAATAACACTCACACAGATCAAGAACTGCAGGAAGGCATCAAACCTGCCCAGAAATGTGAAGACGTGGTTCAGAGACCACCCCCCGGCCTCTGCTTGTTCTCTGCAGAAAGTTTTTCAAAAGCCTGAATAAGATCTTTGGAAATAACTTGGCCATAACCCGTGACAAAATAATTCCTTCTTTTTTTTTTTTTTTTTTTTTTTTTTTTTTACTTTTTCTATTTCCAGAAAATATTCCTATTAAAAATGAGCTTTATTTCACTGCTGGGAGTGAAGTGATTGCTTCATAAGCCCTCATCTAACAGTATTTTATTCAACAAATGAAACCAAGGCATGTTCAAGGGCAGCAGAGGAATCCAAGCAAATATGCAGCTGGACATAGTGAGATGTAGAGGGAGACTGCCTATAATTTATTTTGCAGTGTAATTGCTGTCTGATAGTCTCTAAGGATCTATGTGTACTTTGATCTCTACGGAGTTGAGAGCCAAACCTAATGCTGCACACATATATGCAAATAGATATAAACTTTAATGTTCAGGGGCATTGTGTCATTCACAAAATATAATGAGCCAAATTATCCTTTTCTTACAGTGTGAGGCCAAAATTCAGCAAAGCATAGCAGGACACACTTAACTTTCATTCTGAAGGCAGTGACATTTAGATACATACTTAAAAGCTTTGTCGAATCAGAATGAACTTAAGCATTTGCTTACCCTCAGGTGTGCACCGGAGAGAGTTGTTTGTTTGGAAATTAAAATGATGTTCTGCACAGACTAATGGAAACTATAGTATCTATTTCCTTTCTGTCTGAAAAGGTAGGATTGGGAAGGGAGGGGATCTAGTTTGTTCCTCAGAAAGCCCATTTTACAAAACATCAAAATGGATTCAGCCCTATAGCATAAGTGCCACTCTTCAGAGGTCTCAGACATGGGGAACAGTGAGCCATTCATTTGAGCTGGAATGATGATGAACTTGCTTTCCTTTTTGACAACAGCAGTTCTTTTTGATTAAGCTATAATATTGTCAAAGGACCTAAGGGACAAGCAGGACACATGGCAGTGGTGTACTCTTGACTCAGAGGCCAACAGCATCCTGGGCTGTGTGAGCAGGAGTATAGCCAGCAGGTTGAGAGACATGATCCTTCCCCTGTTTGGCACTCGTGAGTGTACACCTGGAGCTGTTGTGGGTACAAAAAAGACATTGACAAAATGGAACAAGCCCAGTGGAGTGTTACTGACGTGGCCGGTGGCTGCAGCACATGAGGTATGAGGAGAGGCTGAGACATATGTTCAGCCCGGAGAACAGGAGGGTCGGGGGGATTTACTGTGATCTAAGCTTCCTGCTGGGGAGGATATGGAGATGATGGGTCCAGGCTCCTCTCAGAGGTGCACAGTAGAAGTTCAAGAGGCAACAAGAACAAGGTGGACATTGGAAATACTATCCAGATATACATAAGAGCATCTTCCCTATGTAGGTGGTCAGTAAGAGGTCCAGGGAGGCTGTGGTCTCTCCGTCTTTGGAGATATCCTAAACTGGACTGAACACAGCCTTGAGCAACCTGTTCTACCTGCACCTCCTTTGAGCAGGGGTTGGACTGGAGATCTCCAGCAGTCCCTTCTGACCAAAATTATTCTGTGGAGAAATATTTTTTTTTCTTAAAGCACCCCTACAGTCTCACTTCTCTTTTATCTTCTTTAGCGGTCTTAAATCTGCTTGAGTTGCATGCGTTTACCACAAGTCAGCATTTTCATCACTGTCTTTCTGTTTAAATGAAGTCTTCTGACCTGGAGCCATTTGGTGAGAGAGGAAAAGTAATTATGCACCGAGCTCTTGTCGACTGCAGATTTCCCGCTCATTTTTATGTACCTAGTCATAATCTAACTCTCATAAAATTTAAGCACTGCTGCATTGCTAGCATTTCCATTTTGCTTGGTGAATATTTTTTGTTAATACAGTGCTACCAATTTACTTGAAAGAGAAGCTAGAGTCTCTTTTTATGGGTAACATGTCTAAATAGTTTTTTTTTTTAAAGATAACATGTCTAAATTTTGTTTTGATACTCCTAGAAACAGTGAAAATCGGGTGAAAAAGTCACTGGATTTTCTTTTATTGTATTCCTCCCTAAGCAATCAGTTGGTTTATTATTCATCTGCTGACTTAAAAGTAATGTCACCCCCTGAAACTCCTTGTTCAGGCAAACTGAATTATTTCTGACAAGCATTCATCTGTGTTAGTGCTGTGCATTGAGCAGTCATTGAAAGAATATGTAGATTTAGCTACTTCTTTTAGCACAGGTGGGGTAATGAAAGCCCATCTCACTTGCACACCTCAGAAATCCAGGAGTAAATAAGGTAACCTGCTCTGGATTTGGAAAAGTTGTCTGCTTGTGTGTGGCACTCAGAGAAATGAATGAATACATTGGTATTGGGTTTTATTTGCTGCCATGGAGCAAAGTGGAGGAGAAACCAAAAATAAGGGAATGAGAATAGGAGGTTATGTGAGAGACGTGAGAAAGACAACATCCTCTGTGGAGTGTGAGAGCAAGGACGTTTTCTTTCTGTTGTTCTCTTCCCTCTGCAGTAGAACAGTCACTATTCTTTGTTGAGCTACACTCAGTAAAATAACCTCAGTGAAAACCAATGAGCTTTTTAATTAATATTCATGTATATCCCAAAATTGGGAAGTTTTGTCAGATACTGTTTGGAAGGCTTTCTTTCAGGAGATTCCCAAGTCAAATCTGTAAGCTAAAGAAATGGGGGTGATTATATAAAGTTGTTCCACCACTTTGAACCCAGACTCGTTCTTCTCTTTTAATGTAAGGCTGAGGCATGCTTAACAAGAAACTTTCCTTCTATCACATCACCGCTTTATTAATTCAGGTTTAGGACTGTATCCTTTTATGTGTTTGTACAATACTTGCCACATTTAAATACCATTAAATAGCAATCTGGAGTCTTGATATAAGCAATTTCTTTATAACTACAGTAAAAATAGCCAGTTCTCATATAATGCCTGGCAGAAGAGGTCAACATTGTTACTGCTGGTTTACAGAGCAAAGGAGGAATCTAAGAGAGACAGAGAAATTACTTGGCTGTCCACCAGACAACTCAAGAACAAAACCTAAGGGTGCCCTTGTGCAGGTATGTCCAGGATTTTTCAGGTTCACTTCTAATTTTAACCACATTTGTACCTATAAAGTTTGTTGAGATGTAGGTCTGTCTGCTGACTTACAGCTTCCTACTGCTAACATCAGCTTTGCTAATATATACCCACTGCTAAACTCAGTCCAGCTAGTGACTAATGGGGTAGTAAAGAAGCCTTCACTACTTTTAAACTCTGCATTCCTAGACAGTTAAAGCATATAGCCTAGAGGACTTCTTAAGTTCATGTAAGACACCTAGCTTTCTCATATTTCTGTATTGCTATGGCCATTAGATTATTCTTTATGTTGTATCCTTGGAAGCCTCTGGTGCTTACTAGTTCTCCCCTGCATCTGAGAGAGCAGCAAGGCTGGGACTCTGCAGTGTCTCAACAGCTGTAGCTGGGCCAGGGTTGCTGTTAATGAGCTACTTCTGTCCACCCCAAGACTGAAGGCAGCCCTGGAGGGAGGTTATGAAAACCCAATAGCTTTTATATTTTGTTTAGATAGATGAGAAAAATGTGGTGCTTCTGAAGATAAAAAGGGGAGCAACAGAAAGAATCTGCAGGGTTTAGGAAAATCTCTGGCAGTTAAGCTGGAGAATCACATTAATTTGTAAGGTTGGATGCAGTGTGAGAGGATCAGCTGACATAATTTCTGACATCATCAGTTTATGTCACGAGAGGAGGAGAGGACGTCTGCGTGAGTGAGCTGCTCGGGCTGTGTTCTAGAAATGGAAAGCATCTGCTCCCTTTTGCTGGCATGCTGTGTTGAGTTTTTTAGACCAGTGCAGTTGACATGTGGGTGATGGGTACGACAAGTCAGTCTGGGGAACCTCAGAGTACACAAAGCTCTCCACGTGCTCGTAGTCTCAGGTTTGGTCCTGAGCTCTGTACATGACAAGCCTCTGCCCTCCCATATGCATTCAGAAATTTTCTGTCAAAGCTGTTAACTCCAAAAACAATTGGGGAATAGGAAGCTTCTATGCTATTTTCTTGAAAGAAAGGAAATTTCTCACAAAGGGCATAGAAAATCTATGTATTTGCCATCCTGTTAGTCTTTCTGGGGCAGTTGCGAACTGTCTCCTTGGGACACAATGTAAGAACATAAGAATCTGGGTGGAACATTCACCAGTTCCTCCAAGAGAGCCTGTAACTTTTGGTGTCCTTTTCATTAAAGTGTCTGATATGTGATTATTTTACATATGTCAAATATTTACAATGGGTCAAGTATTATTTGGGCACTTAAAAATCTCTCCCTTCCCTTTGCTCAAGATGTAGCTATAGCTTCCTCTACAGAAGTGAGCTGCTGTGGTATGAATGAGGGCTGCTTAGCCACAGAGGTCCACTGGATAGCCAAATTGTGCCAAAGCATATCTAAAATAATCACCACCATGGCATACAAGTGATAAACTCTTTCCTTCCTGCAAAGTAAACTGACTGCCATTTGGCAATTTCAAGCAATGTGACCTCCTACTATAGCTCTCTTAGCTTGTTCTTTCCAGTTTTTAGTTATTAATACAGACACTTTAGTTATCAAAGATTTGACAGGAATGAAGGATTGACCTCCTGTGATTGAAGATGCAGACAATCTCAGCTTGTTAAAATAATAAATGGGTACCTGTCAAAGAGACACTCAGCAAATGTGGCCCCTGTAGATATCTCTCTTGTAGATTTTTAAAAAGTCCTTCTGCTTCCTTGTATGGATATTAATTAATAATAATATTTTCTTTCATTGAGATAGATGAAACTGCTAATTACTCTTTACCCATGAATCCCTCACTAGTACCATTTATCCTGTAATAATTAAATATCTCAAGGCAAAAAAAATGGTTGGTTAGAAATAGTTAGTGATTTCAGTGCTAGTAAAGAATTGACACATAAATTACCACAAAGGAGGATGTGGTTGTTTGGAGGATCTATCTCTAAAGCAATTAGAAATAACAATGGAATTTTGCCGGGTGTCACTCTCGAATTTCCTTGCTCTGAACAGAGCAAAGACCTGCCTGATGCCTGAAGCATGTCACGCTGTAAATCCCCAGGGCTGTATAAAACCCTTCAGAAGCCAGTGCACAGCCTCAGGAGGCAGGAGCAGATCTCATGGGTGCAGATGGGCTCCCTGATGGGACCATCTCAGCTGGCTCTGTACCAGCACCCCAGTGGTCCTGAGCTCAGTAACCACAGTTCAGGGGCTAAGGAAATGCAAAAGACCCCATTTGGTTTTCGATGGCATATCCACAGAGTCACATGAAAGGGCAGCATGAGCTTTTGGCATGCTTTTCTCTTCTAGACCACATCTCATTAACTCCATCACCCCAAAATGTCTTCTACTGGTCCCTGCATCCATTGAAGCATTACGTTGCTGTCAGTGACAGCACCAAATCAAGGGCAGCTTTTGGTGCAGACACACCTTAAGTTCAGTTGTGAACTCACCACACACAAGCAATGTCTTACCCACCAGTTTCGTTGCTGTCAGTATAGGAGTGCCCAGGGTGCCTGTTCTTCAGCCAGGTTATTCCAGTTTTACTGTAGGGCAAGTAAAATCAGTCACAAGCCCTAAACACCTTTGAACTGAGGCAAATCTTTCTCCCTCAAGCATTCGGAAATATTGGCATTACTGGAATGTAAGACTGCTTAAGGAGGAAGAAGGTATCTGGGTGCCTTAGTCTGTAGGTGGGCAGATACTTCTATTGAAAAACATTTCTGGTGACTGCCTTGCTCAATTGTCAAGATCCTAGTACTGTACGAAAGGGAGGCAAGACTGTTTCACAAGAAAATAAAGAAGTTCTCAAAGTAAGGAAACCTGTAATTCTCTACAGCAAGTAATTG
Organism: Nestor notabilis; assembly: GCF_000696875.1. NCBI lineage: Eukaryota > Metazoa > Chordata > Aves > Psittaciformes > Psittacidae > Nestor > Nestor notabilis. The sequence goes on along the minus strand of NW_009925971.1, from coordinate 18,817 downwards.
AATATATGTGTATGGTCTTCTGTAATAAATTGTTAAAGAACATTAGTTTTGGACATTCAAAGCGTGCTGAGTTGGTGTGGAGAGAGATAATGAAATGAGCAGGTATTAAGAAATGGCCATCAGAATCTCTACTGGAAGCAAATCTAACACTTCCAGGTATTTTTAGGGTGATTATTTTTAGCTGTGGGTAAAAGTGGTATTTGTTACATTGGGTGTATGTGGAGGGAAGAATATTTTCATTAATCTAATTTTTTTTTTTTTTAATTAAGAAAAAGGAAAGAAAAATAGGTGGTCTGGGTGGTGTTTTGAATTTTCCTTATGCTTTACTTTCTCTGTGCAAGAACTGGAGCACTAAATGTCATCTTCCAAAAGCAGGGAAAAAAGGAGGAAAGGCAAATTTCTTAGGCTGATATTCTTGAGCATATATATAAGCTTTTCTTTGTTTTAATATAGAACTCTTGTGTTTGGATAACAGCCCACAAGCATTATTAAGTATCACCCTTATCCTTGTGTGTGGACAGCATCCTATAGGTATTGTTTATAATCACTCTATACAAGTCTCTCAAACTTGTATCCAACTTCTGTCTCAAAACAGAACACGAGCTATGTAAAACTTTACAACTCCAATTAAAATATCCAGATTGATGTTTGCAAATCAGTTACAATCTCACATCATAATGGTTTTGAAAAATTATTTCTCAAATAATAAAAATTACAGAAACTAGTTTGGGAAAGTTGTGATCTGTTGGTAAACTAATTGCCACATAATATCTATTGCTGGAGGAAGTCGTGAGTGGTTTTTTTTAGTCTGTCTTTTTTTCTTTAGCTACTGCATTCATTATTTCAAGTATTTTGTGAGGCAGTGTCTGATTGGAAGCCCACAGGGAGAATTAACACATCACCATTTATGCTCCTGTTCTGAAATAAATACCCTGAAAAGGAGAGGATCTCCATCCAGGCTGAGATATGTGGTCATGAACAGAGCCTTTGTGGAAAGAGCTTCATAACAAATGGCCTTCGAGTAAAGGGCTTGAGTCACAGTGACTAAGTTACCATTTCCTTTACTATAAGCTACTGTTCTTCCAATGAGTTTCAGTGACTAATGATGTACTAGCACCCGCTCCTTCAATAAGAAGTAGGTTCTTGTAGATAACTTTCAGTGGCTTATGTTGTGTGTGAGGAGGCTGAGGATAGCAGTTTTCCTCTCTTTAATGTTATTGTTTCTTGTAAATCCCAAGCCCTAGCTGAGTTCCAGGAGATAGGAAACCAGGGAAATGGTGCATGTTCAGCTTTAGCAAAAACAGGCTGAATGATGCTGCAATAGTGAAACTTCAAGCAATTTATTCGTGTTCTATGCAAAGAAATACCTGTTAAGAAACAGTAAGAACAAAAACATTAGAGGAATTCTCTCAGGAATCAGTATGGTGGCAGAAACCAGACCATTAGCTTTGAAATACTGAGAGTAGGACGTGAATAACTTTTTTAACCAACTGAGGACAAAGGAACTGACTCCAGTGTTCATTAGTCTAGCCAATAAAACAGGATCACTGTATCGGAGTCTTACTAAGATTGATGGAGATTGAGGCACAAATTTGATTTTTGTCTATGGCTAATAAAAAATCATTTACCACTTTCCAGCCACTGCAATATCTTTAGAACTAAAACTAGACTTGGAAGTCAGTAAGTATATCATATCTTCAAGAAATACCTTAAGTTCTTCATTTATCAAAGCATTTCTAAACACTTTCCAAGATAGAAAGGTTTAAACAGCCTTGTGAGCATCACATGTGTCTTGGGGAAAGAAGGAAGAAAAGTTCCAATATTCTCAGCATGTGTATTTTTAGACTTGGGATTCTGTACTGAGACGCAGTAGGCAGACTTTGCACTAATGTACTTGCTTATAGGAGTTTTGGAATAAATGTGTGATTTACCCTGGTTTCAAAGCAAGCTTGTAGAAGCCCTGATAGTTCTGTTAGGAATGTGGTCCTGCACGCTGTGCTGTGAGGAGCACTGTGCTGGGAACAGCACTAGGCTTTTCTGGAGAGTGTCCCTCACAACATGTTATTCGCGAGACTGGTGTTGGTAACATTCACTTAATCTATTGTGTGTATCTAATCATAGGCTGTCATTATTTTAATATACAGCCTAGGTGCACATAAAAGGAACGACAGGGTTTTTCAACTGTATTGTAAATTCAGTTTGCCATCAAGTACCTTAGGTTGTTTGGAGTCTACATGTCAAAACATAGGGACCAGTGTTTTGAACTAACCATCAAAGTGACTTCCTTTCTTGGAGCCTAATCATGTCTGTATTAAAGTGTTTAACATGCATGGGTGCTGAAGCTGTGCCCTCAAAACGGGAGTATTATCTCTTCTCCAACAGGAAGAAGTTAGGCTTCTAAGTTCATTTCCTGGCTTTTGTTAGATTTACTACAATGCTTTATTCTGTCTTTTGCCAGAGACTTGAGGTAGGCAATTTTGTTTTTTCAGCATCTGTTCTTAGCCAGCTATGTAAAGTACAAAATGTAAAGGTGCATGTCATACCAGTAAGTTCAAAGAGCAGGTAACGAATGGCACGTTGTATTCCAGAGTGTAACAAGGAACCTGTACTAGTACCAGTTGCAAATTGCTGGCAGCAGTGAGGCATTTGCTGCTGAGCAGAAGGATTCGGCTTGCTTTCTGACAGGGCTGGAAGGAGAACACTTTGCACACTGAGTGCAGCCACATCTTTTTATTTTTGCTGCCTTAGGTTATTATTTCCATGGACCTTGGCACTGTTCTGAAATCTAGAACACAGTGAAAATAAATATATATGCAGCAGCTGTATGTTTCCTGTTTCATCTTCAGAGAATAGATATTTTTGCAGATAAGTAGGAGAATATAAATCATAAAATCATTCAAGTGTGTTACCTTACCAGTACCATCTCTTTGCTACTACACTGTCTTCCATGACACTGATTCCCTTGGTCTGGAGGAAAGCAGCAATTTCTGCTTCTCACTTCATCAGCTGTCTAACTAGGCAAGCTTTTAAAACCCAAAATGCTGTTCTTGAAATTTTAGATCTGCTGAACACAATGCAGACTTGTCATAGCCTTCCCTGAACCCAAACTTTCATCACTTGAGTAATAAATCTAGAGCTTCTGAATTGTTTGTGTTTTTTTCTTGTAGCTTTCTTGCAGCATTCATTTTTAGCATAGCAGCTCTAAGAAACTCCCAGTGAGATCCCATAACATACTGGCAGAGCTGCACCATCTTCAGTATCAAAATAGGACCTTGCCATGGTTTAAGCCCAGCCAGCAACCCAGAACCACGCAGCCGCTTGCTCACTCCCCCCACTTTTTCCTCCCCCCACTCCCGGAGGGATGGGGGGGAGAATTGGAAGAATGTAACTCCCATGGGTTGAGATAAGAGCAGTCCAGTAACTAAGGTATAATACAAACCACTGCTGCTACCACCAATAATAATAATGATAAGGGAAATAACAAGGGGAGAGGACACAACCGCTCATCACCCGCCGACCGATACCCAGACCGACCCGATCAGCGATCTGGGCCTTCCGGGTAACTGCCCCCAGTTTCTATACTGGGCATGACGTGCTGTGGTATGGAATACCCCTTTGGCCAGTTTGGGTCAGGTGTCCTGCCTCTGCTTCCTCCCGGCTTCCCCTCCTCCCTGGCAGAGCATGAGACTGAGACAGTCCTTGGTTGGTGTAAACATTACTTAGCAAGAACCAAAAACATCGGTGTTATCAGCGTTGCTCTCAGATTAAAGTCAAAAACACAGCACTGCACCAGCTACTAAGAAGGAGAAAAAATAACTGCTACAGCTGAACCCAGGGCAGACCTACCTGAAAGACCTTTCAGACAGGCAAGACGAGCTGGCAAGGAATATTAGAAAAGTAGTGCTGTTACCATAGTCAAGTTCTTGCTACTAGCAGAGTGTCTTCTTAATAGCACAGAGTTCTCCAAAGGCTTAGTCTTTAAGCCAAAACTGCCTTAGTATGGATAAAAAAGTGTCATTTGAAATTATGAGTCAACTCGTCCGCATACAGGCCTTAGTTCCTTTGATATCGGTGGACTAGCAATTAATTACTTTATCTACATATAGAGGGTCTGTAGATCTCTTAATTTTACAGTGAAACTGCTCAGGTACTGTCAGTTATTAGCAGGTCTGTGGTACTGCAGGACAATGCTCTCCATTGTGGCTTTGGGGCAGATGGTGCACATCAAAGGAAGGCTGCCAACAAAACAGAACTTGCTTGTATGTGCATCTAGTGTGCTCATCTCAAGCACTGGAAATAAAAGTAAGCAATTCTGTCCCCACAGTAAAGTTTACAGCATCCCTTAAGCTACCGCAGGAGAATGAGTGCACAAAGGGAAAAATAATCTGTTCAATGGCAAGAGCATCTCGTGAAGGCTTCTGCCGTTTGAAGCACTGGGTGTGGAAGTAGTCCGCATTTGCAGTGATCTTCTTTCTCTGTGACTCAAAAGACACACTCAGAGATGATTCCTAAAGTAGGGCTCAGCACCCAGGAGACTCTCCCATCTTTTTGAAAGTGCTGTTTAAAGTCTCACATTGCAGTGTTATGATGTCTGTGTATCTTTTCCTTTCTTCTCTAACAAATACTGATGGCCCAAGTCCTTTCTTTGTCACTAGGACCAGATGGATTTTCTCTGTTCTTGCCGTATCTGGTTAGCCAGAATCCAGCAAGACTCACCTAAAAAGTCTCCAAGGTCTGTTCAGTTCTTGGTTCCTCTTGCAGACTGCATCCACTGATGTCTTTTTGCTCTGAGGCCATAATCCCTTGGAAGCTATAACCAGGCTCTCATATCTGATGATCCTGTATTTTAAATTGAGCTATTTCGTATTATTCTGAGGGCAGAAATAGTAGAGCTGCTGTTTCATTGCTAGTTACATCTGGCTAGTGAGCAGTTAGTGAAAGGCAGACCATGTATCCATTCATCTTGTTTTATGGGTGGAAATCTTGCATTCAGCCGTGGAGGGTTCTGATTGCTTTCATCTTTATGTGGATTGTTAATCTAAGGACAGAAGTTGCATATCGTTACTTTTAGCATTGATGAAAAGAATTGACTAAAACCCAGTTGTTCTGAAGTATTTTTAAGTGTCACCCATTTTTCATTCCTCCTCTTTTTGCTGTAGAAGTTCTGAAATCTATTCAGATCGCATAAAGTACAAACAAAGAGAAGCCAAGTGTTTTAGTGCACCGACCAGCATGCCTTGCAGATGGGTTATAATGAGACCTGTCTTTGTCAGAACTGAATCCATACTTTTCATGTACAACCTTTACAAATTGTGCCCATGTGGCACAGTCTGAATTACTTTTTTTACAGCTTTAGAAAACAAATGCAAAAATCTTTCAAGTGCATTCAAAGTCATTACGGTACTTTGCTGAACTGAATCAATTGTCGTAACCTCTGTGGGTGTGTAAAATATGAAATTACTATCACTCTTGTAGTCTTTCTGAGTTTGTAAATTAGAAGGAATTGATTATAGGTGCTTTTGGAAAGGACTCTGGTGTATTAAAAGTGTCTTGATGACAAACAACAATATATTATTTGTAAGATCTTGCTTGATGAAACTGTCTTGTCCACTAATGGCTGTTTGTCTTTGTTATTGTTCTGACTTGCCTTCTAACAAATTGATGTGTGGGCTGAGATTTATCATGTGATGACTTGAGGAAAGAAGAGACTTTGCCTATTAAAGTGGTTGTAATACTTGTTTTATTTGATAATTTAAGATATTTTAAAGTTAGTTAATGTCAGT
>NW_009925971.1:4382-13003 GCF_000696875.1 Nestor notabilis | reverse complement strand
TTTTCGAGTTTATTCAGTCTTTCCCCAAGAGGCAATTTTATAAATATTTGCTGTAAATTTATTTTAAAATGAAGAAAGTTGTCTGGTTCTCCAACTACCTATCTCACTATTTAAGTATTTTATTCACTTCAGAGCTACTATAAATTATGTTGTAGCACTTTCCTCTATGTATTAGAACTATTTCATACTTCCTATTTTCTCATGTCTTTTTTGTTCTTGTTCTCTGAACTTCAGTTAATAGCAATATGTGAGCCTCAAAACATCCTTTTTACTCAGATTAGTAACCAAATTCAGCTAAAAGTCTGTGACAGTTTAATCATCAGTATCAAAATAGCCTCTTCCAAAGTATTTGTTGCCGGTTTCAGAAAACAGTAAATCAAAGGAACATAAAAACGTGTCATCTTTTGAAAAATCTTAATGAATATATATAGGTGAAAACCATTCTTCAATTTCTACTTAGTAATATTTTAATTCTGAATCTTCAGCTTCTTATTAAGCAAAACCTGTGCTGCTTGATTTTATTAGAACTGAATTGCTGTGCATTCATTTTCCAATGCAGAGGTGGCATATCGTTTTTTCATTTAGGCATGTCATACAAAAGGGGAAGGTGATACATGAGAGAGTTGAAGTAAGGAAAGGTTTAAAGGTTGGGTTGGTCTGGATTTTGAATGGATAGACACTGATAATACATAATTATGGCAAGAGGGAATACACATAGGTGAGGACCTGTTTCTCTCTGAACACCTTCTGCAGGCCACCAGCTAAGAGACAATGTCTGCTTTGACAGACTGACCCATTAGGGCAGTTCATTGTGGGCTGTTATCTGAAATAAGTACAAAGAAATGCCGTAGGTCACAGGTGCACTGATACAACAGAAATGTATTTTAGAAATAATCAGGAAGTTAAATATATATTTTCCATGTTCTTCATTGTGGTGCAACAGAACTTTACGTGAAGCTGTGGGATTATTATTTACGTCATGTAGAAGAAAATCGTAGAAACTTTGGAGCCGCACATTATATTGCTGTAGCTTAGTATGTCCTGCAAATCACCACAGCAGAAGATCCAAAACTATCAACAGGGAAATGTTAAACTGGAGATGATGGGATTTTTCAGGATTAGAATCAAGTTTCATGCATCACATCATTTGGAGTCGTCCCGGTTGTAAATTACTAGGGGTAACACCAGTGGGTTATGATGTGAAAGGCTGAACACCACCACTTGGAAAGAACAGAGAGAAATCTGCTCTGTGGCATATGGTAAGTTTTAAGATGTGTCAGGCTGTTAAAGATAATATTCCCATGTTTTCCATTGAAGCTTTTAGAGGTGCGTGTAATGGAAATAGAGAATATTGTTCATCAGGTCGGTTTTCTCTGTGTTGTTGCATCAATTATGTGTGTATATCAAATGACTGCATGTGTTGTACAAAAACCTTTACCTGTTATGCTGCTATTCAAAACCCATCGCATTTATTTTTTTACAGACTGAAAAATAGCAGTTACAATCTAAAATGAGGGGTTAAATAAGACAGGAATATCTCTGTCTTATGAGTATAGGGTATGTTTGAATTTGACAGGGAAGGTCTTAAATACTGTTACAACAGCAACAAATGCAGGAGCTCTTCAGAGACCTGTAACGCTTCCTTAGCATTGTAAGCTGACTAGGCAGTGAAAATGGTGACAGGTGGAGCTTTTACAGCTCTACGCTGTGTGTGTGCCAAAATTCGGACAAGCTCTAGTTCAAATGGCAGCTTGTATCCTCAAATGACAAATTATACCTGGTCAGCACAAGAATGAACACAAGCAAGACAACCTTTTTTCTACCTCTGGGTTCTTTATGAAACTAAAATAATACTTTCCTAGAGGTTGCTTGAAAAAAACCACCACAACTGCAGCAATGATAAATTTCCAGGCCAGTAAGTCCAACTGACCAGTTCAGAGAGGTCATCCAGGTGTTCTTGTCAAGGAACAAATAGATGATGCTTCCCTCCATGATCCTTAGTTACTCCATGCAGTGCCTCACTGAAACATTTCAGCATGTAATAGCTGTCACTCCTTTCAAAACCATAAGCCTGTGATGTCTTTATATAGCTTCAGAAACAGTACTGCAGTTCTCTGTGGCAAGCTTTATGGTTTTGACAATATATGCCTTTGCTCTTCCTTAAAACAAAAAGGGTATCGTTAAAATCCCTGTGGCTTTATTACATACAAGTGGCAAGCTCTTTACATTTTCAGTAATCCACATCTGTCAGCCACTGCTTACGAGATAGCCCAGGGGTTATCTGCCCTTTGTTATTGCTTTGATTCCTTTCATTTGTTTGCTTGCCCAATTTAATAACAAGGAGAGATCCAGCTTCTTGATGATTTTGTTGGCATAACACCAAGCTCATCAGCACTTAACTCCAAGGTGGTGCTGTGGCTGCAGCTCTACACGTTGGAAGCTGCTATATTGGGTCAGCACCTTTGCCTAAGTATCTTGCTGTTTGGTTTATTCTTTGTTCTTCCTCTATTGCTCAGTAGTTGCTGTGCAGCAGCCATGTGGGCTTTATCGTCTGGGAGAAATGTTTTGTAAAGCAACAAAATTTCCTCCGAGTTTAATGAACCATTCTGTTACGTGAATTTGGGGAGTTTGTCTGTCTAAATGTTTTAAATACAAGGGGATACCACTGCTGCAGTTCCTTGTTGTCTACCAGCGTGCAGAAAAGCTGAGATACATAAATAACAGATGCAGAAGAGAACAGAGCAGAAAATTGCCAATTAAAGAACATTGTATAACAACTTCTCCATCTGGGTCACCAGCAGGGTTTGAACCCAGAGCATGCCGTGCAGGAAGCACCGGGATGCTCTTAGCCCTTTCTGCACAGCCCTGGGAGAGAGATGCACAATAAACCCGCTCTCACTTGTGCTGCTTTCCTACCGGTCATGAGGAAGGAGGAGTTTCTCACTGAAGTAGCACCATGCAATAAAAATGTAGCCAGTTTGTTTGCTGGTGTAGTCAAAGCAGAAGATCTCTCCAGACAATCACTTTCTGCAATATAGCAGGGATTTTTTTTTTCTTCTCTCCTTCAGAGGTGCAACCACAGTACCTAATTATTTCTTTTTAAAGTGTTGATGTATATTGAGTTGATGATGTGTGAATGTTTCCCACCTTCCTCCAGGTGCTTTTGCTCACTTTCATGAACTTCTCAGCTTTGCTGATGTGTATCTCCTCCTTTCTTGCTGCACCCTTGAATAGTCATCACCAAGCTGCCTCAGGCCAAGCAGCTGCTTTCCTGCATGGCAGTACAGGGTGAGAAAGGGAGAGTGAAAAGCATTGCCTTTCCTTCCACATGGTACAGTCCTGTCTGTAGTGCTTTACAGAGATCATTGTCTTACAGAGGGAAATCTGCTCTGGTTGTTGGTGGTGCTGAGGATTTCTCTGATTCCAAAAAAAAGAAAAAAAAAAGATCTGGACACTTGCTACAACTTCTGGTAATATTTACAGACAAAAACTAAGTCACCTGCCAGTTTCCTTCCAAGAAGAGAAGCAGTCATGGGTACTGCAAAACAAATACACTTCAAACTGCGTGTTTCTTGTTTGGGGAATCTGTCTGGAAGCAGCTCATGAGCTTTACTACCCCTGCTTTCCACAGCCTGCTTTCATAGCACGCACATCCAATCAGATAACCCTCAAATCATCTGCTCATGACAGAATTGTCCTTGAGTGCCTGAGCAGCTCTCACTGTGTGGGATGCCTTTCTGCACTAAGTGTGGGGGCAATGCTTTCATCAGGTAAAGAAGAGGGTGTCTGACACATGAGTGGGGAATGGCGCCCACAAATCCCCGTGTCAGGGTGAATATGAGGGTAACTTGGCACTTGCACGCCAGCAGAGGTGTTAGCCTTCATTGTCAGCTTGCAGAGTGATTTACAAAATAATTTAAAAAATTCATGAACCACCTTCTTTGTAAAGCATTGTTGTGAAGTTGAATATTTTATTACACAAGGCAACCATCATTCATTTCTAGGAAGGACTACGTGACTGCAGTTTTGAAAGGCCAGGGTGCTGGCATGGTTGGTGTTGGAGGAAAGTTCTCTCATGGTGTTCGGTGACTGATCATTAAACAACACTTCCATACATTGGCCTTCCAAGAAAAGGCTCTTCCTGTTTAGTCTGGTTTTTCAGGTTTCAATTCTTTGTGCACACCGTGGCTGTGATACTTTTCTTTTTGCAATTACTTTTTTTATGGTTACGTATTAACTCTCATAAATGAAAAGCTGATCTAATTGGAAATACGAGTTTTCTAGTTAACCTTTTCAAGGTGCAAGTTTTCCACATGGTTCATTGCAGCTACAGCTGCCCACCCAGAGCAGAACAGCATGGATCCTACTGAGCTTTGCAGGTGAAATCTTCCTGGTCAATAAGAAGTAAACACAGCAGAACAAAAAAGCAATCAGTTCCTTATTTGCAGCAGTGAAGCCCTGCAACGTGGTAGTTGCATTTGCAGGTAATAGGCCATAAGCTTTGTCCTGAGTTTGCAAGGTCCCAGAATGGAGGCATGTAGGGTCTGCCTTGACTGAACTCTTCTTGATCTACCTTTGCTTTATTTGTTTTAGCTGTGATAGCAATTTCTCTAACTGATCAGGTGTCTGTCTCTGTCTTCGGTTTGTCTGTGATGGAGACCTGCACTTTGATATAGATAGCAGCAACAAGCAGGTGTTCTAGGTATAAGGAGTATTTGTGACTCCAGCACAATAACGCAGTGTAGAGAAATACAAGCTTGGTATGACAGCAGGGACACTGAGAAGGAGAAGCAGGATGCAGTGGGGAGGAAGGCAGACATCGGAGGGTAAGAGATGGGGCACAGGCTTGGCATTGGAGACACAATAGCTGTAAACAGCTGTAGTGATTGGCTTAAAAAGTGCAAAAAGGTGTGCTGCCTCTTTATCCATAAACAAGAATTTGACTAACCTACTCTATGTTACTATGTGATATTACAATAAGAAATAAAACGCTTGCATGCTATTTAGAGATGAGTGGCATCCTATGCAAACATGGTCATGAAACTAAAATCCAAAGCACCAAGGATAGTTTAGGAATGACACCACATCTCCATGAGCCATAGTAACCCATACAGCTGCACTGAATCAAACGTGTTCTGGTCAACCAGAGCCTGAGCGCAACCCAGTGACCATGATTAAGGGCCATAGGTTGGCTTTTATTGCTTTGCCTTTTATTGAAAAAGCAACCCTTCCCCCAGGGTTTATTTGTTTAAAAACTGGTATTGACCTAAATTTGAGATTTGGTAAGAATATAACTCTGTGATTAGTTACACAAACACTTCCAAGATCTCTTTTTTCAGCATGTGAGTCCCATGCCTTGTGCTCCATCTAAGCCACCCTCACGCTGGTGCAGCCACTGCAGACTCATACAGACCAGTATAGCATTTCTTGGGCATGATTCCCTGTGCCCCCAGATCGGGATGGGCAGTCCTGTTGTCTTAGTTCTCTGAACACATTGTGTTAAGCATTGAAGAATGGGATCTTGGTTGGGATTCAGAGAGTAGCACTGGATGCACTGAGTTTTGCCATTCCTGCAGGCAAGGTGCTGTTTTTCAAGAGGTTTGGGGGGTGGGGGTGGGGGGGTGTGTGTATGCAGGGGAAGGGGTTGTTTTATGAGCTTTTGTTAAATACTTTGAGAGGCTCTGGTGGTGGCATGGTGCAATTTGACAGTGATTAGAGTCTCTACTTAGGTAGTAATTCAAAACTACTACATGTCCCCTCGCGGTGGGGATGATTACTGACCATTGCAATACTTGAGCTTCAACAGCTGCTCAGGAGAGGGGCCTCTTGCCATGGCATAAGCAGCCTGACAGCAAGCACTTTGAGGTACTAAGTGTTAATGTTTTATGGTTGGGAGACCCTGGTCTCCTCTGGCCCTTGCTTCCTGCCATGAGGGAGGGATATAGTCTGTATTAACATCTGATGTCATGGTGAGCAGCAAAAGCACGTCCTTGAAGTCCTCCAGTAGTACCACTGGTGATGGGAGTTGACAGGTGCTGGCAGGTACACTGCCTTCTGTAATACTGAACAGGATCCTGTGGTTATGGTTAAGTAACGGCAGTCATAAAGCAGCATTCCTGGTTTTTAACATGTTTTATATCCCACTGACTTCAGCTGTGAGCCATTGGCCCAGGCTCTCTGCACCTGATGATAGCAGCAAGCCCATTAAAACATGAGAGGTGAAGGATACCTTTTGAAAGTTTGCTTTAAAAGGGACAAGGACCACTCAGTTACCACATCATAACTGTGGAGGGCAGGTTAGCCATGAGTTATGACTACTCTACAAGCAGCAAGTGTACCCATCAGGTGGGTAAAAAAAGCAGAGAGAAAAGCATCATCCTTAATTAAGGGTTTAGCAGTAACAGCACTTTCATTAGACCCCAGAATAGTGCTGCTCAGTGTGAGAGCGTAGCCTGTTGCAGGGGCCTGTTGCACCTATGCAGTATAAGCATATTAGGCAAGTATTATTAACCTGGACATAAGCATGCTAAAACAGTGTGTAATTATATCCTGATGGTACAAGACCACTAATGGGGTAAGCAACAAACATAGAAATCTAAGCAGAAATACAGAAATAATGTGTAGCAGCAAAGCAGTCAACGGGGAATTGTATACTTGCACAAATGGGGGTACAGGGAAATAGGTACCCAATAAAATCTGCAAGAAAAAGGAGTATAGGACAGACAGGAAAGAGGTATGGTAAAATGAAAAGAAATACGTTTCTTGTACTTACCAGGGGGGTATGGGAGTGGGGGGTGTATATACACCATACAGAGCAAGTAAGCAAGATGTTTGGTGAAAGCCGAACAAGTCCTGGTCCCCCAGAAAAATAAACAGTCAGAAGAAGATGGGCAATCCTTTTGGAAAAGTAAGCTATGAGCAGAACGATGGGAATGATAAGCAAAATGAAGATAGGGAAGAGCTCATAAGCTTGGGCCATCCTGAATCAGCACTACCTGCACCACCGTCATGGTTCTTAAGGACTAAGTGATTTGCATTTGTAATGCTAATTATTCATTAAGGCTAATAACCATTAGCATTCTACATTTATAGTGAATGTTGAGCTAGCTTGTTCTGAAATTTCAAACCGGCCTGATCTATCAGCCTTCCCACCGTATCTCTTAATTACCTGATAAGTACTTTCAAACGTATATTATATGTGTGTGTTTGCAGTTGCAAGAAGGGAGAGAGAAAAAACTCCAGGACATGAGTTGCTCTAGCGTTGAAAACCAGGTTAGAGGCTCTGGGATATGGCCAATGGCAAGTTCTGTTACATTGCTAAGACAGGCAGACAGAAAAGATGCACTGACTTAAGTGCTAGCCACAGCCAGGAGCAGGGGCAGCCAAAAATCTTTGTAGTTTCTGATTCTGAATCAAAGGTTTCTTTCCATTCCTCTATTTTGCCACCAGCCGATCAGCCCCTGTTCATTTTTGCTATGAGCACTGTGAAGAATGCTGGTCTATTGTAAGAAATGCACATCCCCTGCTGAGGTCCATGGAATTGATAGCTTCTGCCTCATTAGAGAGCGTATCAAAGGTCAACTTCTGTAATGGAGTAAGCTTCAGCCTTCATGCCACTGATTTGTAAGTGGAGAAAAGGAGGATCATTGATGCCACAGGCACAAATTAAACACAGCAGCATTTTCAAATTGGCAGTGCTCTTCCCTTCATGGAGTTTCATATACCACAGTATAATGTATAATACATATATACTATTTTAGGACTGTACATCATATACCAAAAGCATTTAACATACCTTTTCAGTCCATTCCTCTGCCTTCTCTTGGTTTTGATTAATTTTTCTGCCCCAGCACAGATTCTGAAACACTGAGCATCTGCAAACAGAGATCTTTTAGATAACATCAGTATTCAACCTGACGTAGAAATGTTCTCATGTTTAGCATTTGCTCTTTGAACTTGCTTTCATCCCGGACAAGTATGATTATTTATGTCCATTTTTGTTGTATTTGTTATTTTTGGAAGTACCAGCCTGGGAACAGAAGTGTACTACTGTTTGAACTGGGCATTACCCACCTCGACAACACTTGTCTATCTGCAGTCTCAGCACACATTTATTTTTGGGACATCTTTAGATTACCTTGTGCTGCCTAATCCTACCTCTCAGATACACTTGCTCAGCACAATTGTTGTTTTCAATCAAGATGTATGTATTTATTCAGAAAGGTACAATGTTCATCCCAGTATGGGTAGATACTATTGTTATTTTTTTCCAGTCTCAAGAGATTTCACAAGATGGTTAAACTTGTTTGTACTTCTAGCAAAAGGCATGGATAGCTATTGCTGACAGACCAAGGCAGCAGCACCCGTATATGTGCAGATGTATCATGAGCCAATAGAAGACAACTGGAGAGCCCAGGGCCTGCTCAGTGTGCACGGGTGTCCTGCCTGTTGCCCCGTTGCCACAAAATTACAGCATTTCTAGGCACTGCACTTGGGATTATGCAGAGGACTCCTCCACTGTGTAACCATGCATCTCCAGAGGGAGGGAATGAGTCCCTTGTGTGACATCTCCCTCCATTTACCTTTAGAAATTTCTGGCAAACTATGTTCCAAGTGTGGAG
>NW_009925971.1:2115-4351 GCF_000696875.1 Nestor notabilis | reverse complement strand
GGAATGCCGCTCTTTGTTCAGTCACTTATTACATGAGGCTGTGGTACTGTTCGAATCATAAATTGCATGCTAATGGCCTAATTCATAAGCCATTGACATTTTTTATGAGTCCTTAACATTCAAAAATGAAGAATTTGTGTTCAAAAAATAATTTGCATTGCAAAATTCAATAATTTAGTTTCTCATATTCATTAATGCCTAAGCCCACACCACATAACTTATCCCACTCTAACTACACTTCCCAGCACACTGATAAAAACAGGATACTCACTAGTTCATGTAAAGTGCTTCTATTTGCAACTAACTCTTTACCTGCTCTGATTGATTATATTTGTAGAGAGGAAAAATCCCGCTATGCGGCAAGTGTGATGAATGCACTGAGCAATGGCTGCTTTGAAGCTGCTTTCTGCTCTAGTCATGTTTTCCTCCAATGGCATTAACTACCATAAAATATGAGATCATAAAGGGTAACGATATCAGACAACAAAATCATCCTACAGGCTGCTCAGCCCCACTCTATTAGGGAAGGATTCATGTTCCATTAATGAAAACTTGCTTTGCTTTTGACCTAGTATCACTAGTTGTCAAAACCAGATGAAAAGACTAATAATAATGTATAGTTCATACATCACTGACAGATTCCAAGTGCTGTATATAACCCCCTTTTGCAGAGAGGGAAACTGAGGCTTATACAAAGCAAATAGCCCAATAACTCTTGTAGGATCAAGTAGACCTCTCTGACTGTCCAGTGCTCAACACACTTCTACTGGGTGTGTACATGCAGGGTGCTACAAATCAAGTAGTGCTACCTAAACAAGTTTTCTAAGTGGTATTTATTTGGGTACTAGAAGCAGAATAACTGTGGCATACCAGGCCTCTGTCCTTTCAGGAGAGAGCATGAGCACATCTGGAGGGGCTGCCCATTTGTGGTTGGATGGTATTGCACAGGCACTCTCAGACAGTGTTTGCTGAAAGGGAAGTAACGGGGGAGTCTTCTCAGGAGGAAATGCTCTCATGGGGAATCCAGCCTCCCCAAAAGACTGTTGGGTTGCTGCTTGGGTGGAGATGGGAGTCTGTGTTGTAAGTGTCCTTGCAGGAGTATCTTCAGCTGGTTTAGGTGAGACTTCCAAATTACTGTGTGGCTAAGCCATTATAACTCAGCTGGCCTGCAGTCCTAGGGGAGCACTTGCTTAATTCGTTGCTATTGGTAAATGTTAACTAAAACCAAAACATCTCTTAAAGAGCTGAACTACATACAGATGACTTTCCACATATTTCTGCAGCAATATTTCTGTTAACTATTTACAAATCTCTTGGTGATGCACAATTTGATCCCTTCTGTGGCAGAAATCACCAAGGGGAGTCTCCAAAAGGCAGGGCCAGATTCTCCACCCAGGATGTTAACTATCACGTTTAGGCATTCAGACTGAGCTAAACACAGCAGGAGCTGCCTGCAGCAACTTCTGCAACTGTCCAAAATTCCCTTCCGGAGAGCTCCTATAATAATCATTCAGAAATGTAATTGTGATGACTCAGTCACCTCCTTTCCAGCTGGCCTGTTGTCCCAAGCCAGCCCCTAGCCCCATCTGTGCTGAGGCTGGCTGGGCTTCCCAGGCCACCCAGAGAATTGGTGGTACTAGTGCCCTGGGTGTGTACACGAGCACAGCCCTGAAACCCAGCTACTCCACAAGTAGAACTGAAGTTATTTCTACTTACATACTTAAACCAGACTTATAGCTTATGGCCCCTAGCTCTTGTTGCAGTGGTTTCCTGTAGCATATTCAAAACTGGCTTCAGATAGTCTTACACCACACCACAGCACAAATCTTGTGCATACAGCTACAACCACAATTTTACTAGATTAAGTATTGCTTTCCCTTTGCAATGACATACCAAATAATAAATTTTACATATATCTTTAGGGTTTTTCCGTTACATATTTGTTCAGTTCTAGTGAAGAGAAAATGATAATTGACAGGGTAAGTCTTAGGCATGCCTTTGCTGAATGGTCTGCAGGATCCTGGCCTTTTGCTTGTCTGTTTTTTTCTTAATTTCAGCCAGCTGTTAATGGGTTTTTTGAGTATCGGTGGCTTCCAAACTCCAGTAGCAGAAATTGCTGACAGTTAATAAAGAAGCAGCTACAATATATTTGCAGAACTTCTTGTCTGAGGTTGGTTGCTAAACAGACATGAAGCACAGTTCCATAATTACACAATGGTAAAGGCTTTGGGAGCTG
>NW_009925971.1:0-2036 GCF_000696875.1 Nestor notabilis | reverse complement strand
TGAGGCAGGCGTGGGGGGGGGGGGGGGGAGAAGAAAACAGGTTGAAAAATTTGCTCTTCGACATTGCCAGTAGAAAACACACAGATTTGAAACTGGCAGGTAATACACATGGGTAGTAAGTGGACATCACTTCTTCCTTTCTCTCCCAAAGCTAGAGCGGCATGAGACCTCCAGGACTCTCCTTCCTATGCAGCACTTGATGTCTGCGAGGAGGCCCGAGTTGGTACCTGATGCTCAAAGGGACCAAGACAAAAGCTGCCTTTGCAGCTCTCTGTATGAGGCATATCGCAGTGAGGCAAGCTTAGGCTTTCTCAAATCTCCAGGTAAGCTCTTTTGTTTGCTGCTTTTCTGCCATGCAAGAAAGACACTAAAGACACAGGTGCAGATCTTTCGGCGATACAAGTTTCCAAATCCTTAATCTTTTTGGTCATTTATTTTTTAAATATCCTAGCAAACTAGAGAAAGCAGCCTTGGGTGTTGGCAGTTCAGGCCTTGGCCATCTCCAGGCGTTGCTCCCATTAGGTCTTACATCAGAAGCAGTGGGCTGGTTCACTCCTGCAGTGGAAGAGATGTGCAGACACAGATCAGCCAGCCATCTCCCCCTGTCATACCCTTTGGGCTCCCCGATCCTGCTCAACGCTGCCATTTTCCTTGTCCTTGAAAACTGCTGTCTTACTGGGACTCTTTTCAGGTCTGCGGGGAATTTAGAGTCTATTTTGTATTTTGATTAAATCTAAGATTCTACAGTGTGTCTTGTGGAGCAAAAGATAACTTTTAGACCCCAGTTGTGCACCCTTAATATTTTACGCACAGGCTATTGTCATTTTCTCATCTTGCAAGAGGACCTGTCTATGTGCAAGAAGCAGCTGAAATCTCGGTAGGATCCTGCTGTGCTCAGGTCTGCCTGGGATACTATGAACTGTAGCACCTAGATAGTGTCATCGCATACTTGTGCCTCTAGGTCCAACCCCAGCCAACCTAGTGTGTCATGTCTGCAGTAAGAGACTGGACAAACCCCCTGCCTGCTCTCAGACCTCTCATATTGCTGGTTTTGATGCTGTAACACACAGCTAAGCCCATCTCACGTGTGAGAATTGACATTAAAGGAAATATGCAAGTCTGGCTCCAGAGAAACCCAAAAGATTGTAATTCTTTTAATTACATAATTTTGACAGCAATAAGAGGGGGAGAGGGCTGTTTGCTGGGGTTTGAGCCATTTGAGGGTCAGTCATGTTTTCCTGCTTTACTCTCTAGCAATACACTCTCAAAAATTTCACTGAGAAATGAGAATTCGTTTCTAAGTGTTCATATGAGGTACTATTTAAAACAGTTTATTTATTTCAAATTGTAATTTTTTTTTTAAATGAGCAAATTAATAAACTTGCCTTAGTTCCAAAAATATAAGGTCTTCATCAGTAGAATTGGCCAAATCTCAAATGCCACCAGTGTAACAATACAGTCCTAAAAAGGTGATCAATCTGATTTTGAGCAATACTTTACAATTCATCTCTGACAGCCAAATAATTGGGTGACACAAGTGCAGGTATCTCAGTAGTGTTTTTCTGACCAATACATGAACTTTAATTTTTCACAGACGCATTTCAACATGCCCTCCTCTGAGCTGAAACTGTAATTATGAGTTAGCCTTTTATAAGACAGGCTATGTTGCCCTTAAAAATGAATAAGCCCTTTTATTAATACACAGCAGATGGAGTGGCAGAACAGAGCTGCCTTGTGGATTGTTAAACCAAACTGTTGCTAAGAAAAAAACACCACTGAAGACCAAGATCAGTAATCATTTAAGAAAACCAGGTTCTTCTGCCCCTCCAATATATTTCTATGTTACATCCAAAGCAAAGACAGATGAACATGTGTATGCCAAAAGCAGCATGAGTTTAATGTTGCAACTGCTTCGAAGTGAAGATTGCATTTGTAATTTGAAGTTGTTTCAAAGTAGTGAAGGGAACGAGAGAGTTGTTTGGGGCAATACATATGGAATATCATTACAAGCTGTCCTGGGTTCAGCTACAGCAGTC
>NW_009925970.1:0-27368 GCF_000696875.1 Nestor notabilis | reverse complement strand
AGCATGTCAAGGTCCCTCTGGATGGCATCCTACTACGCAGGAAATGCTCGTTTGTGACCCTCTTTTTAATGCAACCTGTCCAATGTTATCAACAATTTTTGAAACTCTACGTTGAACACCCATCCCCCCAACACTGCACATTAGGTGCATTCAGGGCACAATCTAGCATGAAACCAGACAGCCATTCAGCGGACAACAACCCTAACAGTATCACCATCTACAAGTTCCATGCGAAACATCTCAGGTTGTCAACATATGCCTACGGTTCAAATTCACTAGCTAGGCATACGCATATCCAGCCTACATTTAATCTGATCTACTAAGGCAACTTGAAGTTAGGACTCAGCAATATCAGATAAGGTCCCTAAAAGTTTCACAACATACCCCTTTGTATAAAATCACAGGGACAGACAGAAGCCAAAGTTTTATGCAACAGTCCTCAGTTATGTCCTCTGGGAAGCTGAACACAACCTATGTGAAAGATACACAACTGTAGAACCGTTTGAGGTTTCTATTGGGTTTACATGGTGAGGTTCTGGTAGCAGGGGGGCTACAGAGGTGGCTTCTGTGAGAAGTTGTGAGAAGCTTCTCCCACATCTGATAAAGCCAATGCCACCTAGACCTGGCCAAGGCCAAACCCATCAGTGATGGTGATAGTGGTTCTGGGATAACATATTTAAGAAAGTGGGGAGATAACTGCTGTGCAACAGTAGTCGGAGAGAGGAGTGAGAATGTGTGAGGAGAACAGCTCTGCAGACACCAAAGTCAGTGCAGGAAGAGGGAAAGGAGGTGCTCCGGGCACTGGAGCAGAGATTCCCCAGCAGACCATGGTGCAGACCATGGTGAGGCAGGCTGTCCCTCTGCAGCCCATGGAGGTCCATGGTGGAGCAGATATCTCCACCTGCAGCCCATGGAGGACCCCACATTGAAGCTGGGGGATGCCTGAAGGAAGCTGTGACCCTGTGGGAAGCCCACACAACAGCAGGCTCCTGGCAGGACCTGTGGCCCATGGAGAGAGGAGCCCACACTGGAGCACGTTTGGGGGCAGGAGCTGTGACCCCACAGGGGACCCATGCTGAAGCAGTCTGTTCCTGAAGGGCTGCACCCATGAAGGGACCCACGCTGGAGCAGTTCATGAAGAACTGCAGCCCACGGGAGTACTCACATTGGAGAAGCTCGTGGAGGACTGCCTCCTGTGGGAGAGACCCCAGGCTGGAGCAGGGGAAGAGTGTGAAGAGTCCTCCCCTGAGGACGAAAGAGCAGCAGAGATGACGTGTGATGAACTGACTGCAACCCCCATTCTCCATCACCCTATGCTGCTGGGGAGGGGGAGGAGGAGGAGGCAGAGAATCTGGGAGAAAAGATGAGCCCAGGAAGAAGAGAGGAGTGGGAAAGGTGTTTTAAGATTTGTTTTTAATTCTCATTACCGTAGTCTGATTTGATTGGTAAAAAATTAAATTAATTTTCCCAAGTTGAGTCTATTCATGACAGTCATTGGTGAGTGATCTCTCCCTGTCATTATCTTGACCCATGAGCCTTTCGTTATATTTCTCTCCCCTGTCTAGCTGCAAAAGGGAGTGACAGAGCAGCTTTGGTGGGCACCTGGTGTCCAGCCAGGGTCAACCCACTATAAGGTTAAAGCCTGGATTAGTTTCTCTCTTACTGTTCTCCATGTTCATTTGCTAAGTCTACTTTTTTACTGAGCAGATTAAAATTCACATGTGAAAAGGAAGCAGAAGTCCTATACAGTCAACAGTAGTCTGCATACAGATTTCCAAAATCTGCACAATTACATTTGGTCAAAATTTAGTACAATGTATTTTCTTATCAAGAGGTTAATCATATTAAGAAGTAAATTGACACAGGTGACAGGGCTGGGGATGACATAATCTTTCAAAGTCTGCATCTTGAACATATGTAAATCCTCACATATATACAGCGTGTGCATGCAGCTCATATTGTTCAGGAAATTTGGATCAAATCCTCTAGGTTAACTATTGTGAGACAACCTCCCTTCTGCAGCATTCAAGATAGTTGAAAAGTACATCTGAATTTGAAAGTCTTCATCCATTTTCAGGCTGATATAAAATTTATCAGTGCTATTACACAGAAATAAAAAAAAATATTAGATCTCATAACATCCATATTTTACTTTAGAGACCTCACAATTTTAATGATGCTTCAAATGTTCATGGAGCTTTTTAACTCCTTGCAACATGTAAAGATGATCTGCGTAAGGTGGGGGTTTTAAGTCACATCTCAGCTTTTTATGGAGTTTATCTTTTTCTTATTTTTAGGATCTGTATTGAATACTGCGCTTTGAGTACAGGTTTCGTCTGCTAACATTTCTAAAGCAATATCAGAACATGACTGCACACCCAGGACAGTATTTCATTATTAATAAGCTTAATCTCCATAGCCTGATTATGGCATCATTACAGATGTCTGGTTCACACACTCTACTTTAAACCCCCACAGAAAAAACAGAAGTTGAAATGTTCACATTACAAATGCACACAGGATATAAATTTGGATCGTGGCATTTTCTGCTGTCAAATCTCCAGACAGCCTTTACCAAAGCCAGCAGAACACCATGAATCCACACTGATCCCAGATATTAGCAAAAGAAAATTCTAATTACTTGTTTCTGTGGAAAGAAGGGGCCTCAAGTCTTCCATGTTTTGCTATGCTGCTCTGCACAGCTTTGCATGAGGCAGTTTTGGGTGTCATTTTCTTTTTGCATTTTCTCTGCTTCAATTTACTATTCATGTACTTTAGCTGCCCTTAGCTGTATAAAATAGCTTCACAAACTCCTATCCTTATCATATATAAATTAGAAGTTCACAATACTGGGAAATAAATGGATACATTCAACCGAGGCAAAAAATAAATACAACTTCTGTGACTAGATTGATTTTATTTTTTTTCTTTTTATACACTTAACTGATTTAGTTATCTCTATGCATTTCATTTCTCCTGTTGATACAAATGCATATAGAATCTTAGTATCTCCCTGTTGCTAAAATGTTTTCGGTTCTTAGGGTGTAAAACTCCATTGTAACAATGAGAGAACTGTGCAAACATACTGCAGGCTCCTCTGATATCTCTGATTTATACTAACAATATGGGAGAAACTGGACACATGTAGAGGCTGAACCAGAACGTGAGTAGAAAACAGAAGGAATTTCCATCTTTCTGAGAACACAGGGGTCATTCTGCTCAAAGCTAGAAGCTTTGCTTTGCAAGGTCTAGATTATTTAAGCTATGTTCAACTATCCCTTAGAGATTTTTAAGAAGAGAGAGGGTAGGAAACATCTTCCTTCTGCTATATAGCTGTCACCTCTGACAACGATAAGCGAACACCAAGTGACAATAACATTTTAAAGTTACCCACTAATTTGTGTAGTTCAAATTCTTAGGCTTCTTTGATAAATCAGTAGCTCTCTCAACAAGTTAGAGCTCCCCTTTTTTCTTGACGGCGGTGCTGAACACGCCTTCTAAGTTCACATTACCCTCAAGAGCTCAGCTGAGCTGAAAGCAAAGTAGTTTTAGGTGAATAAAAAAAGCAGTTATGATAGTAAAAGAACGATGTTGCACAAACAGAAAAGGGCCGTATTTGAGGTTTCAGTTGCTGTTATGGAGGAAAGATGTTCTAATAGCATTAAGGCAGGGGAGATAACAGACACACTTTCATGTAATTTAATATATATTCAAAATTAACATCATCATCTTATTTGGAATCAGACTGATCATAAACTGACAGGATGTCAAAAAATTTCTTAAATCTTACTAGAAGTGGCTAGGCTTTCTGTCATCTCCTAGTGAAGAAGTATTAAGTTTCTCACTAATGCTAGGATTATCTTGATTGTGGAAAGTGTCTCTGGCATAATGTTTCTGTCTTTCTAAGGCTCTTCTGCACAAAAAATTGTACACTCCTCATCCAGCACCAGCTACAGGTCTGAATTCTCAGCAGCAAAATGGGCTGCTGGGTAGAAACACTGCCAGAACACACGACAAAAATCAAGCACCACCTCTGCACTGCTTCCAGCGCTTTCATGTCCCTCTCAAAACGGCGTCAGTTCAGAGACCCAATAAGGAATATCAGAAGGACCTACACTGTCAACTTCTTAGGATACTTCTTTTACAGTTATCTTTCCTTTCAGGACTGCAAGCAGAGCTAGAAGTAAGTCATACTTTTCTCTCTCCTCTAAATTAAGAAAATGCAGATGAGTTCTCAGATACATCAGTACAGATCTCCCTAAAATAAAATAAAAAATAATAATAATCTCACTTCTAAAACAATGGAAAATGTTGATAAACTGACAACTGGGCAACAGATTTGTTAGTACTCATGCAAGAAAAGCAGAGAACATTTCAGAAGAATCTAAATATGGAAATTCCATGTGGGTGAACAGTCGTCCAAGGGAATAAATGATTGTGCAGATAAAGGAGAAGTGCAGATTATTCATGAAAGGCAAAGAACACACTCTCCCTTTTCTAAGTGATACATTTTTATGTAGTTGAGTGATTAGGAACAACTTTTTTTTTCTCCAAGCAAAGCTCAGACCTCTCAGAAAGATCTTTGATCAACCTAATAGAAACATTCTTCCCTTTTTGCTACAGCCTACTAACAAATAGTGATCAGAAGCGTTTCTAAAAAATGGGAAGATGAAACCTGATGCAGTTTACCTTTCTTCAGGGGCTAATAATACCCAAAATTATTTGCTTCCCCTTTTGAATCTCATTTCTCAAGGTCACCTTAGTAATATAGGAATCTACATGCTTCATTTCAAAAGTGACAAACACCCCTACTGCATCTGAATAGGAATTCTAAAATCAGTCTAAGAGAACACACTTCAAAAGAAATTTTAAATAAAATTCAAAATGTCAATTCAAAGTCTGGCTCAAGGACTTGTATGGGAAAACAGGGGAACATGATGAAAAATGCATGTAAATCTGTACACTTTAGATACATGACACAGACAAGTTCAGGGTCCTGTCTTGTACACTCTGCTACATAAACCCAAGTAAAACAAGTAATCATCCACATACGTGCTTCACTCCATAGCAAATATGATGCAATTTAAAATTAGTGTACTCTCAAACCATCCACAGCACATTATTTGTGTTACTAACATTTGTATTTCTAATAACTTCTTACAGGAAGGAATTTAGGTGTAGCAGGGCTAATTATCCTGAATGCCCAGTCATGTGGTGGGACTTGCAGCATTTAAACTTAGCTCTGTATGTAAGATGGAACATTATTAAACACACAAGGGCCATCAAGCCAAATGGGAATCCAACAAGAAATTCTGAAGAGCAACAAGTATCGTAATCCTCTTCACATCTACAATTTAACCATTTTTCTCTGCTGCACTGAACGGAGGTGCTTCCTTTTTCTCAGGATTCACCATCTCCTAGAACACAGCTCCTATGCTCTTTCTGTGATGCACTTGGTGATTCCTACAGCTTTCCTGCTGTAAGGTATCCTGCAGCTGTGTCACTCATTTCTTTCTCTTTAAGCTATACTACTTTACAAAAAAGAAATATTCTTTGGGCCAAAAAGGAAGACATAATCACTCTCATCCTGCAAGCAGATGAGAGTGATCATCCTCAATCAGAATGCAGGGAGATGTGGACTGAAGCCCTCATGCATTGAATACTTCAGACAAAAAAAACAGTGTAATATTTTGTGGAACTAGAACCAACTTAAAAAGCAAGAGCTCAGTTTTGACATTTTACGTCAAGAATTATATACTTAATTTAGCTAAATAATATGTAGTTATAGATAGAAATGATCCAATGCAATGAGCATTATATTTAAGGGCTAACAAATAAAACTAAGTTAATTTTAAGACTGAGTACTTCAGGCTTGTCTTAGTAAAGCAGTGTCAAAAACAGTATATATGAAACCTGAGTAATACAGTGTGCAACTGAAAAGCAGTCTTTTCAATGCTTTAGCAAATATCAGGCTAAACACTGTGAGTTACTTAGTGCTCAAAAACTAAGCCTTAGAATCATTTGTTGTATAATTGGTTATTTATTATTTATAAGTCCTGGACTAAATTTCTCTCAGTTGCATTGGCTTGAACTCTTGCAGTCAAAGAAAAAAAACCACTCCGGAATTCTCCTGGTGTATATGAGGTCAAAATTTGTCCTAATACTCTGTGTGTTATATCAGTGGTCTTATTTTCTATATATATTAGCTGTAAAAAACTACTTCTTTTTATTTATACTTACTGTGTATCAGCTTACACCAAAATAAATGTAAACACAGTCTCACTGTCATGTCTTGCACTATCTTAATTTGTGTGAGCTATTAAGCTAGACTGTTATACACCCTTAATGGCATTAGAATATCCGCAATAACCCCTACATCTATATGCTAAAAGTTCAGGCCTTGACCTTTAAGGAAAGATAAACAGATATCCATTTTCATTTAGGAAAGCCAACAAACATTCTGCATTGACTGAAACATATGACTGACCTTCTCTTCTGACTTTATTAAACAGCTAAATCCTATGAAAGTTCAGGTTATTTTAAAATGCCAAAACAGCAATAAATATTAAGAAATCATAATTACAGAAGCACATACTGTAGGGTTATCTTATCAAGTCATTTTATATAATAAAGCTCATGCAATATACAGAAACACAGCTGTAATAAAGAAGGCCTGTGTATTGATAAAGTGTCATTTCTCATACACTACATCAGTAACCAGAATGCACAGGTTAAATCCAAAGTGAATTTCAAGATGAAGCCTTATATGCTGGTATGTGTTAATGCACCCCACAAGGAGTTTTTAATCTAATGATGGTAATTGGTGAAATAACGTCTGCCTGTTAGCTACAAAGAAAGCATGTTTGCTAAATATCTATAAAGCCTATATTATTACAACATCCTTCATTAAAAATAATCAAAGACAATCAACATCCCTATTGCACTCATATTTATAATAACTACTTGGGGGCATCCTTAAGTGTTTCACTTCATTTCTTCATTTTTCGTCTACATGTATGTTTCAGAGTGATCAAATGACAGCCAAAATGGGAGGACATGTCTCTTTCTACTATGGATATTAACAAATTAAAGACAGAAATGATAAAAAGGTATAATTCCTTATGTACAATAAAAAAAAAATACCATGCATAAAATACAGTACACTAAATAGTTTCTGTCTGTCTGTGTATAAGCTGACCTAGATGCTATTTCTTTATAAGTAGTATTCTCATGTAAGTAAACTGTAAGGAACAAATATCCCCTCTTCTGAAATATATTCTAGATATGTTTTTCAAAGCTTTTATTACTGTAACAGCCATCAAGCTCCTCTGGTGTGAACTAGATGTTAAAGTGTCATATAGATCACTTTCCATCAACAGGTAGCAATCATCTCCTTCATTCCAAAAACATCTAATATATTGGTACCAGCAAGGCTACATTACACTATAGAAGTGGGGAGAGTATTTATGAAACAGCATTCAGTGCAAGATGTCCAAAACATAACCTCACATCACAGTCAAAGGATCCATAACACTTGAAATTGCATTCTCGTATCTTAGGAGCAGCTATAAGGCCGCATTTGTTTAGTGCAAAAATACTTTGTTCTGATATTCTGTATTCATTTCCTGGTGCTTTTAAACTATATAGAATGTATATTTCCATTCCTGGCTAAGAATTCTTTTATGTAATGTCTGAAAGGTATTTCTCCAGGCTTCTACAGACACAAAAAATAGGTAAAAATCACTGTAGTGACTGAGAGCGTATTTGTAAGCACAGTGATTCCTTACTCAGCCAGTAAGTTTTCCCAAGCAGGCTGATCTGAGTTGATGGCCTAAAGAATTTCTTGAAGGAGCATCAACAACAGAAGCAAACTGTCAATTCAACCTTATGTCATCCAAGTTTGTAGAGCTCAAAATTCAGCAACCAGAAAGAAGCAATCTGGTGGTTCATGTGAAGTTCATGGAAAGGAAAGCAAAATGATAATGTGACAAGTAGCCTGGTACCTCTGAAACTCTGAAATCTCTAGCATTCAATGCACTGTCTTCAATACCTTTTGACAAAAAGATTAATTAACACTAAGCACATAAGATATTGTAAGGGGAACGTATTTGAGTTCATGAATAATACTGTCACCTGGGTAAACTTTTTGCTGCGTAATGTAAAGCCTAATCTCACTGACAGAGGTCAAACTATATCTAACCTTAAACACAACCATTTTAATACCAGAAAGCTTACAGTATCTATACTCCTTTTAAAAAATCATTTCCCAAGAGCTAAGAAATACTTACATCTAAATGGCATTTTGTGATACTCCAAATTATGTTTAAAGCATCTAGATCATAACTACAGAAAAAGACCAAATTTCTCACTTAGTACATTTAACACATCATAAAAATTCCACAGATGTACCAATGCATCTACATGTGCACATATGACACAGATGTTGAGATAAGCATACATTACTTCCTCCTCTGACCTTAAATAGTCTCTCACCTCCATTCAAATTATATTAGCATAAAGGCCAAAATAGGAAATATCACATTACATCTCAACCATTTACACAAAGACTTTCACGTCCCTGTGGAATAAAGAAAAGCTTTAGCTGGAAATTACAAAGTCCGTTTTACCAACTGGACCCAACACATTCTTTAAATCTAATGGCAAAACCACAGTTACTCAATTTGAAAAGTCATAGTAAAGTACAGAATATGGGCCATTTTAGCTTATTTATTTATATTAAGAGTTCACCACTCCCTGGGTCTTGGCCAACAGAATTTGTAGCGCTTACAGCACTTCTCTGTTACTTGAGAGACAGAAAACAATGTTAAGACTCTTTTCAAAACAGCCTTTTGCGAACACACTGCACACACTGAATGCATGGCACGACTCCTGGACATGATATCAGGGACAGCTCAGCCCTGTGGCTTCAAAATCAACCCACCATATCCCCCATGCTACTGTGAGCTGCCCTGCCCAATACAATCGCAATGGACACGTGAACATAAACCACACACACATACCTCATGCTATATGAGGAGCACACCAGTGCCTTACCTTTTCTCAGCTGTATACTGAGCTTCTTCCCTATCTTTTTGGTGTTATACCCACTGTTTGCAGTGGAGGTGAGAACTTTCTGAGGTGATGGTACCAGGCCCGAGGGTGGTTTCCCTGATGAATTCATACTATGAGGTAGCTGTGAGTAGGAGTCTGTCTGATCGGAGTGGTTGCCCGCTCGAGACATTCTTTGTAATGTGTGAAGTCCAGAATTGTTAATACTTTTGCTGTCAGCATACTGGGCATCGGGGCTGAACCGGCTAGAGTAATACGTGTTCTTCTCGCTTTGTGACAACTGTTCATACTGCTCTTTATTTGCTGCAGGGACCACATGGAACCAAATGAATGGCGTACGCATGGCTTGGCGAAACATATGCTGTGCTCTAGGTTTCAAAATGAACAGAAAATTGGCAAATTAGGACTGCAGACTACGAGACATTATAAGCATAATTACTAATGTTAATTAAATAACATGAGCTGACAGACACATTGCACTCAAGCATAAAGCATTAAACTTGAATCTGTTCGCTAGTCTACTTGGTCTGCTTTTGGCTAAGTTTTAGTGCCGTAGGGCAATACAGTGGTTAAATATGCTTAATAACTAACACACCAAATACTGGATTTTGAAATGCAAAAATTTCAACCACATTATTGAAATGCAGACAGTTCAATGGCAGGACTGAAGTGTCCTTTTGGTTTGAAACTTGATAATTGCTATAAGGGTAATAACAGTAGTGACTACAGAATTATTAAAATGAAAATTACCCAATGACTATGTATTTCCATAATTTGCTGAGCATATACGCAGTCTTGCAAAAAGTCTAGTTTACACTTTTTGTAAGTTAGTAGTCTTTCAGAATAAAATATAAAGAAATAGGAAAAGAACCTTATCCTGCACAGACAGACACTGGGCTCTGGTCACAATTCTCTTTATAGACTTTACAAACTGTGATTCAGAACCATAGAATGAGCAGAGACCAACAGCTTTCAAGCCTATAGTACAGGGTGATGTTCCAATTCAGGTTAGTGTCAAAGATATAAAAAGCACACCTCAAATGCATATTGAGTACAGGACAATCAGAATAAATGATATTCCTCTGGCTCTTAATATGTTAGGATTTTCAGAACAATATTTTCATTTTTGAAAACCATAATTTTCTGCATACCTCTTTTCTACTTTCTTTTTCAATTATCTCTGTGTGAATTACAACCTGATTTCACTTTTAAAAATCTCTCTGATTCACCACTGTGGGATTCTACCAAGTCCAGGCATCCAATGAGCAAATACTTATGATCTCTCAAAACTTTTCCAGGAGGTTTCTGCTTATAGTACCTTTAATTCTCAGACATACAAAACGACAAGTATTTTTAAAATGTTAAAAATAAAATGTCCATGCTGTCCAGTTATACTGAACGTGATACATTGCAAGTATAAGAGCAAAATCATCTGGGAATTTCAGGATAAACAGTTTACTAATGCAAGAAGAAAAATCTGTAATGTGCAAAAACAATCAAATGAAAAGTGCTTATACTCTAATGACAATAATTATCCTAATTTCTTCATAGTTTGGCTAATTAAAAAACATTAATGTCCTTTAGTGTACCTTTTCTTTATCAAAAGGTAAGCTTAGGCAATTTTCTCTTACTTTCCTCAAATTACTGCAAGGTGCAGTGTTAAAAAATTAAATAATGCATTGTAATGTGTTGCAGGTAGACTTACTGTTCAAATCTCCTATTCCGAAGGTCTCCATCGTTAATCCTGACAATACAATCATTCTCACGAAAAAGATTTTCTTGTTCAGCTTTTCCACCCTTCTCCAATCGCTTCACAAGCAGCCCCAGGGTTCTGGAACATTGAGATTATGAATGATTAGTGTTCAAAAAATTTGCAACAGAGAAAATCCTACTGTAATGATATTTTATCAGAATAGCATCTAAATTTTAAACCATCTTTAACTTGAAGTAGGATACCACAGTTTCAAATAATTTAACCATTACCTGAATTATTATCCCTTCTAAATGAAACAAAAGGCCTAGGTGAATCAAGTATGCAATTTAAAAATGAGAATGAGCAGGCAGTATGATGATAGCACATCCATTCTTGCAAAAGGTCTAGATTTCTGAGCAGTAAAAGCCCCAAGAAGGTGCACACATCTGAGAGCTAGCATATTTTCTGCTAGTTAACTGAAGTTAAACAGGTTTAACTTAAAATTTGGATTTCTGAATTAGCAGAAAATACCACAGCTAACATTACTGCTTCTGTGCAAGTAAAAAGTGAGGTCATCTCACATAATAAGCAGCCTATAATGAAGGGATGAAGAAAGGATTCAGGAACTTCACGCAATCAAAACACTTATTTTTAAACCTTAACTTTTTTAACTAAACAGCAAAGAGGAAATTAAAAAGTTAAATGTCATTTTTAATTTAGCATATTGTCTTAAACTATTTCAGTAATGACTGAAGACAATTACCATTTGATAGCCTTTGTGCAATGAGTTGCTTACGTCTGTCTAAGTGCTTACCCACAATGTCATCTTAAGGACTTTGTTGAGAGAAAAGGTAAATGAAAATTCAACCTGAAATTATTAAATGGATCTTGAAGAGTGGATTTCTAAGGCACTGGTAGGATAGTGTGAAAAGCAGTGATGTATCTATACCTGAATTCTAGGTTTGAAGAAGGACTCAGTCTTCAGAATTATTCTTGCATCGACACTGCACTTGATTTTTTTTTCCAAGAAGATCAGCTTTACATTGAAATCCCACAGGATGTATCAGTGGGTCAGATTCACATCATTCAAGCCAACAGCATTACTTTTTCAGGAGTCATTTTAAGGCAGAGCATGAAAAATACTTGGTTGTATGGCAGGATATGCAAGACCACATATGTCTTTTAGCACAAAACTTCCAGTGATCATAGTACTTCAGTTCACACATACCTCAAAGTAAATCAGTGGTCAGTGATGCTTGAAACGACTCCTCATATGCTCAAAAGTTATTAATGTACTTGAGCACTTCATCAAATGGGCCAGAAAAACAAAACTAACTCTAACTTATTTCTTCCACTTTAAATTCTTCATTTACCAATACATCATCGAGATATGCAAATAAGACATTTATTTTACAGAACAGTCATACGTTTTCTCCTACAAGGCAGATGAAGGAGTAAGAGAAACGATCCTAGTAGTATGTCCACACCTAGAGACATTAAGATATGATGTTGAAAGGATCTATACATGTAAACAGACTGTGAGGAGAAAAACAACATAAAGCATCTTGACAACACAAATTGTCAAATGAAGTTTGAGTCACACATTAACATTTAAGTGATACTATTCTGTTTCCAATTGATATGGAGTATTTTGCAAACATGTAATGTACTGAACCTTTGACCTCTCTGGGGGTCCCATCAGAGGCAAAAAAGGCAAACCTTTTCCATCCTCATTTGGTTCCCAATGGACCGCTTGGTTGCGGTCACTGCTGTTAACTGTGCCTGGGCTTGACTTTAGCTCAGCTGCTGCAACAAGCAGTATGTCCCTTTGCAATAATGCGGTGAGCACAAACACCAGGAAGATTTTATAAATCTAATGTATCATTTCTCTAGATTACATGCATTTCAGAAAATACCAGTGTGTATCTAGTTCTGCCCCTCCCCATCCCAAGTTGATATGCTTTGGGTTAGGAAAGCTCAACTTCTTGTAATTCCTTCCAACAAACCAACATTTCCCATTAAAAAGGAAAATAATAAAAGCAAAACCAATTACCAGAATTTCCCAAAGCAAAACCCGTTCTTCCATGTTTGTTTTTTTTTTTCTGATCACCAAAGTAGTGAAACACCTTGTATTACCTAGATATTTTAGGTGGTTTTCTGTTTGCATTTCCCACAATCCTCTAATAGTTTGCATGACAAAAATTCTAAACGTCCATAGCAGTCACACACTAACCTAATCGACCATGTCATGCTCCATTTCTCGTACTAAGATTTGCTGATAATTACGAAGGTATGTTGTCACAGGAAATAAAACAATTTTTAAAAATATTGTTTCAATCTCTTTTTCCCTTTGTTCACTAAAATAACAGTCTCTGATTTTTAAAACTGATAATTTTAAAAAAATAAACTTTATAGATTACTAGTTGCAGAAAGCACTAAAATAAGTTATGTTAGTGATAAAAAGGAAAAAATACTTCTATGCCTTCACTACGTATTTTTATCAGAATTTTTGGTGGGATACTATACATATACATATACATATACATATACACAACTGATGGTAGAAAACAAGTTTATGACTTTTTCACTTGTGAGTTGTTGAATTTCTCTGGGGAGACAATGTCTTTGAGCCCCAAAGTGGAGTTACTGAAGAGGATTATCTCTAAATGGGGAAAGGATAAATAAACAAGCAAATATGAAATTGGGAATGCTACATTTAAGAAAAAAACAACCACAATATTTGAGAGGAAGAAGCAGTAATTGTGTCTACTCTTGCTTTTCTTTCACTTCATGCCCAAAAGCTCTTGGATGCAGATATGCTCCTCTGTAATGACCATAGACAGTTGAGAATTTGGATGTGTATGCAATGCTTGCACAAGTGCATACCCAGTGTTTTGTTTATATGGTTAAATATGAAAAATACCAAAATATCAATATACTAAGTATCAAAACATATTCTATACAAAGTACAACACTCCAAGTTAATACTATGATAATACACTGTACAAAATATATGATTATTTCATCTAATGTCTCTATGTACTTGTGATTACAAAATAATTGGTTTATCAGTGGTTTTTGCATAGCATTTTTCTTGAAATGCCGCTATTATTTATCATTCTGAAATTATATTAAATTATTAATGCAAGATGCATCTTTATGCTTGGTTTGTCATTTGCTAAATTTACTTCTAAGCTCTCAAATCTAGTAAAAATAATACTAATACTAATCAATGGTAAAACAGTGTAACACGCAAACTACCAGTCAAAATTGCAAATAATCTCATTAAACAAAGGCTACAAGTTCTATTAATGCAAGATTGCTCATCTCAGACACAACATATGGTGCTCATGAGGATTTTGCTTTTTAACAAATGTTAGAGCTAAGTTAACCAAGGCATATAAAGCTAAAGTCACTGAGAACAGATTCAAGGCTGGACAAACAACCTGAGTCAAATGTGAAACCAGGATCCCCACAATGCCTTTTAATTTATTTAATTTTTTATATATAAACGCATGTGGCAAAAAATCCCTTTAGATACAGTTCCAGAAACAGTTTCCCAAATGCAGTTCTGCATAGGAGAGAACGCTCTCCCAGTACTTGCAGAAAATATATGTTCCTGAAAATTGTTCGTAGTTAGATGTCAGAATATGATCCTTAAGAAAGGCATTATGGGAATTCATGTTCGTTGTTGCAGTAACTGGAGATAAACAAAGCAGGCTTGATATTGCAAATATGCAATAACCTAAAAATTAATTGGATTTTTTTCCCTGCTATGTGCTACCATCATTAATCCTGGTAAGTGGAAATGTAGCTCTATTACAGTTTCAATATTGTTTCCCACATTAGAAAAATATAAATTCTGAAAGCCTATAAACTAATCTAGTATAAAATACAGAAGTCAGTTTATACATTTGTTTAAATACAACCATGTAGCATAGTAATGTATGGGTACATTTGAATTTGCTTTATTTTGCCCAGTTAAAGTAAGTCAACAAGTTTTCTAACATAAATTCTTCCACTGTATGAATATTAAACTATAACTTTTCAAGAATGAGATTAAGTATTGTGTGAAGCTCTGTAAGATACTCTGCAATTCTAAAACTCTATTGAAACAATAATTATAAATGAAAATTTGGTACCTGCACTGTTTTAGACTAACATTAGCTGACATGGGGACAGAAGGCAAACAGTACCAAAGCACAGAGCTCAATCTTTGTATTTGTTTTAGATATCTAAATGGGAATGTAAACAGCTTAGATTATATTAGCATTTTCACCACTGTATTTCCACCAGGATCATTATTCTAATTATACAATTAAAATACACTCAGCTACATGTGTTAGCATTTCCGTTCTTAGTATAAATTACAACCAACGATAAAACTAGAAATAAGCAGCAAAAGTTTTATTGACATCTAAACTGCCTGAGTTAGTCTGGTTAGTTCTTTGAAACTGTGAACTCCCCACATGCCATCCAACTGTATGGAAATTACGATAATTTGTCTTAATAAAACTAACAATGTAAATACTATGAGAGTAATAAAAATATTACATTTAGCATCTAGAATATGATTCAGCCATCAGTGCCCATTGTACATACACACTGAAGTTATTTACCTATTACCTGCAAGCTAACTGTGATATAATCAAATCAGACAGAACAGAAAATAACCAATTTAGATGTTTATGTAAAATTACTAACATGAAAAGTCAAAAACTAGATTAAGGGGCAAAAATAATGATTGATTGAAAAGCTGATGTGCAGCAGTTTCATGCAATGGAGGATCTAGGAGAAGTTCTGCAAGAACATAAACACAGTATAAATTTCCTGAGATTCATAGGTCACAGTAAGTAAATCAGATTGTTCAAGTTAAATTATCGTGGCTGATCAATGCTAAATTAGACATAAACTCCTTTGCACAACATTGACGTCACGGCGCTACTGTGGAGGCATTAAAATAACTTTATCAGCTTTCACGCTTGAAGTCTGGAACCAATTTCCAATCCTTGGTAACTACTCCTCAGTTTTTTAGCTTGAATAATACTTTAAATTAAGCTTACATAACTTTTTAAAGGCTGAGATGAGACAAAGCAAGCCTTGAATTCAGCTAAAAGAGTGAGGGAATGGTACATTCACACCACAGGGAATCTTTTCCCAATGTATATGTTTTTGAAAACCATGGCTATCTTTAGACTTAAAAGGCTGGAAAAGCAGGAGATGAATAAATGGGGATGCAGATAACACATACCTCCTAGATGATCAAACAGAATACAATTGTTAGAGAGGCACCTTGAAGGCAGAATTAAGGACTGTCGGTATAGACAATGGCCATTAGATATTACTTTAGTTTTCTCTGTATATTGAGTAAAACACAAAAACTTGTACAGTGAAATATGAGGTGATCTATAAATTCTAGAAAACAAAGGGCATTTCCACTAAAAGCAAAAGGTAGAACTACAGAACAGAAAAATGTATAAACAATTTGAGTCCATGAATTGTGTATATATCAATGCCCACCTTCATTTGGGTTTGGTTTTTTTTTTTCTTTTACAAAATCTGTTAAATTTGTCATTTAAACTGACAAAAAGCAACACAATTCAGTCTCTTATTTTTCTCATTCTTATGAGACTTCCTTCCATTTAGGATATGTAGCACAAAAACTCAGATTAATATTTTTAGTTGCCAGGTTTTAGCTGTGTAGTTTATCAAGGATTTTATGGCTTACTTCAAATAGTTGGCAGAGGCCTATATACTGCTCTGCATCAAAGTAACATGTCTGATACTTATTAATGGATGTTCTTTATGGAGGTTTCAGATGAATATCCAAATCCTTTTCTGTTCTGTTTTACTAAGTAGACTTCACAGTAGTCTTGGGAATATGGGACTATAACTTCCATGTTCACAGAGATTCCTGATTTTATCTCATATATTCTTGTGTCAGTTGGATCTCCTTCCAAAGAAAGACATGGCAGGATTTTGGAACAGCAGCCAGGATATAGAGCTTGAGAAGATTTCAAAGACTCTTTAAAATAGAAGAGGCCATGTTACAGTACATTACTCTGTAATTACCATGAAGCTTGCAGAGAAGAACTCAATGTAACCCCATTTATGCACCAACATAACATCCCCCACTAGCCAGGGCTGCTCACATGCTATTCTTAAGGGACTCAGTGCTTGCTTTCCTCTCTGAGCACCTAGTAAGAAGGAAGAATTAGTGTGCTAAAGGCAGTTTTGTACAGATTTAGCATTTTCTTTCCTTTTATGCTTTCCTCTCATTCATTTCCGTTTTGGTCTACTTTCATCTAAACACTTTTCTGTTTACTTTCTATTCTGTCCTTTCTGCTTTCATTTTCAGGCCTTCCATTCTGCTTAGCACTGCATCTATGACATTGCAAAAATGTGTAAGCAGGTCTTACAAACAGAACTTTAATCTTTGAAAATTTCACAACCATAAGGTGATGAATACATATACCCCTCCTCCCTTTTGATAAGGTGAACAAACTCTGTTATCCAAAGCATACGATCATAAAGGCCAATAAAGGACTGATAAAATTCTAGAAGAAAAAACAGAAGGATAATAAGGAAACATATCCATAGAAGAAAATTTGACAATGTCTGTACAAATCAACAGTACTTTTCCCAGAGAATTATAGAGATAGATTTTTTGTCATTAAAAAAAAGTCTGTGTTTTACTAGGAACAGAAATAATTAGTAGCATCTAAATAGACAAGGCAGAGAGAGATCTTTACAGTTTTTGTTCAAGATCAAAAGCCAATATTGAAGACAGATTCTTACTCCAAACCCTAAAAGGATCATGAAAAAGTCAAGTATTTCCTCAATATAAATAAAGAACATAGTTATGGGATGTAATTTTTAGAGGTCTGGGATGTTTGCTTTGGGAGAGAGGAGATTTTTGGTGGGAGAAAGCCCTTTCTTATTGCATAGGTGTAAAAAGGGAGAATCGCATTAGCCTGTTTTTACAATTTTTCACTTTTTAAAATTATTGATTTAATAACATTTGCCTATTGAGTAACATTTTCAAAATCAAAATAAGGGAAATGGAAGAAAAATAATTGAAAACACAGCATTACTGGAACTGATTACCAAACTTACATGACACAATGGTAGGCCAATGGACTAAACTATACGATACATTGGATCTTTTCAATTTGGATACCCCTCAATGTCTTTACTGAGACCTGTGTTTGGTTTTGTATATTTAGGTTTCTACTGAGAAGGCGATCTGCTCAGGTAAGTTACTTCACTGTAGCAGGGAACATTTTGCTTTGCAGCCAGAGGAGGAACAAAGAGCAGCCATGTGCTAGAGTGAGAAACTAGTAGGCAGGAGAGGATCCCTGCCAAGCATCTGCTCTCCCTCTGACTCTAGCAAAAGAACCAAGTGTACCTTATCTGCTCGAAAGAGCTGGGGGGAAAGGATTTAAAAAAAAAAAAAAAAAAAAAAAAAAGAAGAAAGAAAGAAAGAAATAAAAAAGGGTCATAAAAGGCAACAAACCAAAAAGAAACCAAAACTTCTCATCAAGTCCTCCAAACCTGAAGCTGGGTGCATTCCTTTCCTGGCCCACACTGCTGGCTGCAGGCAGCTGGAGAAAATATCTTTGCTGTCAGTGAAACCATGTAGAGGTGCGAGCACAGCTGACAGTAAAGCAGCAGTACTACAGAAGTGTTTATAATGAACAATGAACTCTACTTTTGTTCCACTACAATGCAGAGAGCATGGGAGAAATGTTTTAGCAATATCCAAGGTCCTCCCCAAATCTGTTCCTCCACACTTTCAAGATATTGACCCAAGAATCTCCCTTCTCCAGCAGATTATTTTTAAGGAGTGTCAAAAAAACCTCAGAGAACAATTGCACATACCATCCGTTTTTCAATGAGGGGAGTTCTAGTATTATGAAGGAAAAGAAGATAAATTTTAATATTAAAATTATTTCCTTTGTAACAGAATTTTATTTTTAAATGTGTCTTGATTCTAAACCTCTATAGTTAAAATCGGCTTTCCTGTAATAAAACTATATCATATAATCTCAAACTCAAGACAAAAAAAAAGAGTTAAAATTCCTTCGTAGCTCTTAACACAGGATCCTTTTAAAAAGTGAGATATTTTATTTCTCTGTTTACGGCTTTTTCATTTTACGTGCTCTCATTATGTATAAACAGTTTAAGCTTTGCCTCAGACTTGACAACCACATTAACAGCCTGGAAGTGAATTTTACTTGAGTTAAAATTCTTATTTAAAATGTCAAAATACACATTTCTAACATCAATTTTATTAAACAAGTATTTAGTAGGCAGCCAGCATTTTAAAACCATCTTTTTCTTGGCCTTCACACTGTCTAAATCCCAGATAACTGCAGGAACATTTCAACCATTTCCAACTTTATGGGATTTACTTCTGAGTTTATGTCTGAAGTACCATTCACTCATGCCCGTTCCATCCCCACAATGAATTTACTGAATTTCAGATTATGAAGAGAAGAATTTACCACTTTACAGAATTTTGTTGTTAATACTTGTAGTCCTCAGAAAAAGTAGCCTTAGATTAACAAAAATACATTTTCTCATAATACTTGTCAGCATGGCTTTGAAACCATTGGGTTTCAAGTAACGAACACAAATAAAGCTCTTATATTGTGTTTAAATCTGTGAAGATATTTAGTATAGAAGGAAGAAAAAAAACATCATTGCTGAAAAGAGGAAATTAATATTTGATACATACATATGTATACCAAGTTAGTTCTGCTCTTAATTACTAAATTGAAATTGTTGCTACATAACA
Organism: Nestor notabilis; assembly: GCF_000696875.1. Taxonomy (NCBI): domain Eukaryota; kingdom Metazoa; phylum Chordata; class Aves; order Psittaciformes; family Psittacidae; genus Nestor; species Nestor notabilis. Next base: position 7,806 of record NW_009925970.1, on the reverse strand, counting down.
GGCATGTGAGAATATAACACCCCTTCATGTGTAATCAAACATTAAAGCATATATTTGTGTCCCTTTTCCTTAGAAAATACAGTGTATACTTAGGATATGCATCACCAAAACAAAATTTGCATGTGTTCCTGCAGAACTCTGATTTTTCAACTTACTTAAAGCTTCAAATCCATCACTAATTACTACAAAAGTTAAGCTATTTTTCTGAGACAATATTAATGGCCCTAAATGCTAAAACTCTACTCTAGCAAAGTAAGCATTAGAGATGATGCATTCTGTTTACTAATATAATCTCCCACATTGTACTTTTTAATGTAAAGGGCATTCTTTACGCTTTTTTTTTTTGGTAAACAATTCAAATTCAGAAGTTCCAGCTTGTCGTATAATTAAACAGGTTCACCTTCCCCAAATCAGAATGTTTCAATTGGTTTTGCCGTTTCTTTTATAACCCCAGCAGATGGGACAACACTACATATTGAAAGTGTGATGATTCTTTTCTCTTCTATTCTTATCAAGCACAGGCATAGGATGCCTCTGGTTTACACTCCTGCTGTTATTTGGGAACTTGTGGCTCTAAACAGTCAGCAAGGAAATGCTGCATAAATATCTATCTGAATTAATGCAGCAGATTACAATATTTAAAAAGTCCAACAGGAAATGTCTTTATACTACAATTTCCCATGAGATTACAACAGAATCTCTATTAAAACCCTGCAGTTCTAACTCCTTTTAAGCAGAGCCTTTCCATTATAGAGTTCATTCCAAGTACAGAGTCAGTAAACTTGAATTTCTTCCTTTCTTAATCAGTGAGACCGCCTTTTGAAAAACATACAATATTCTAGAGAAGGCAAAGGCACACAATACAAAAATCAACACAACCAAGATAACACATAGCAAGTTACAATTCAATTAAAATACTACACGATACATTACCTTCCGCCTCGGGCACTGAAAGGCACTACATGGATTCCCAGAGGCCCGCCGTCATTGGAGACTTCTACGAGCTTTACCATATCACTGTGAGACAATGACGAATGAGGGAATATGAACATGTACCATGAAGGAACCAAAAAACCCCACACAAACATACACAGAAAAACAAAACCATTCCAGAAATCAAGTCATGGTGATGAAAACACTGTTGAATGCTACGTACCTGAAGATTAAACTGATGGCATGAAAGGAGATCAATAATCAAAAATACTTCAATTAATAAAATAAACAAAAGTCAAAGAAATTTTTTGTAAACTTATTTTGCTACATAAAAATAGGTATCATCTTCATTGCATGCACACTGTTTATTTCGTCCTTATGCTAAAGTTAAATTTAAGTTCACTTTTTGGACCATTGAGCAGAAATAGCTTAAATACCGCATACAATGTTTCCTCAGAAGTCTAAAAGCCAATCATAGCACTAACATGCTTTAATTTTTTCCTTAGAGAGAGCCCACTCAGCCTCAATATTAGCGTTCTCATAACTACCCCTTAATCAAATGAGAATTATTAATTTTTTAATTGGTTAAATTCTTCGAGTTTTAAACCACATTAATTTGGTTTACTGTAATTCCATTTTCTTTTATTGGAAGATCACTGTATCTCCTTAATAGGCAAAGTTTCCAAAGTAAGATTTAACTATAACATTGAAAACCAACCAGAAATCCTCCTGAAGGAAGTATGTATCTGGTTTTCAATTATACTTTTGCTGTAAAGAGAGAAGTGAGAGAGGAAAGTACAGGTTCAGAAAGAGCCATGCAAAAATTCTAGAAACAGATTTGTATGAAATCTACTGATGCATTTGAAACATGTCCACATCTGGAAAGGTGGAATATAGCCCATAAGCCATAAAGAGTTATAACTACCCAGATGAGAAAATAATACACGAAGGCCAAACCTCTCAGTAAATCTGGAAGTGAGAGATCTGAACACAAGCCACGATCTAAATTTGTCGCTTATGCCTCTCTTTAGTATTCCTTACTTTTTCCATATTTCCTGGCACTACAAATATATATACACAGATCTTTGAGAAGCTTGTTTCTCATAAGCACATAAATCAAATTTAATCTAGAAATAAAGCAAAGAGCAAGACCAATGCCCTATGACAGCAGTAAAAGATTTTCTACTTCCTTCAATAAGCTCTTGATCATATGGTGGCCCATCACAAATGCTTGCAGCACTTAATCTGGACTTTGAGAATAACCAGATCACATATTTTTAGGAAGTTAGCAAAAATACTGCATTACAGTTGGTTTTCTATTTCTTCCACGTTACATTTTTTTAATATATTTTGCCTTTGTTGTACACCTTGATTCATGTCTGATTTTTTTAAACTCATTTTTTTAAACAACATGAATGGAAGGTCTGTACCTCTGATGACACTGTTCAGCTCAAGAAAGCACTGCAACAACAGAAGAGCTGAGAGACATCAGCCAAAAATGTGTTATTCTTTGGACCCGGACCAGTGTCCTAAGGCTGACAGAACTACAGAATTTGGTCATGTTCCTTCTCCCAGTTTTTGTAAGGGCTAACTTCATTTCACTCTCACTGAACAATAAGGCTATGTGTTCATTAACCAGTGTGGAAAGCAGCTCACAGGAATGAAACAAGGCCTTCACCTCCAAAAGACACTCTAACAAAATCTTTGCAATTGGGATATGCCTGTGGCTCCCTACGATCAACTTTTTTCTAACTTTCTTATTTGCTTAAAAGAAACTTGAGGGCTAAGGAGAAGAACAAGTGAAAATCAGTGTGATTCACCTGAAACTTTTGTAAGTGGAAACACAGCTTTAACAAAAAATAAAAGTCAGCCTACACTGTTTAACTTGTTCTACTGCTTGAGTTAGCAACCTTCCTTTTTTCCAAAATATTTAAGTTCAAGACACTTATTTTTCTTATAGTTTTTCTTTAAAAAATATCCACCCCAAATTCAAATGTTATACTCTGTAAAACAGAAAACAAAAGGAAATTATCCCATCCTATGAGATACTGTTTCAATATTGTTTCCTGATTTTCTCAGAAGTTTAGGCCAACTACTTCAAACAAACATACAAAGGAGTATGATATCAATCCAGAAAAGAATTAAGTTGCATATGATGAAAAGTCAGTAAGTTACTTAAAAGCAACACCAAAAAGCATTAAGTTTGACAGAAGTTCTGCAAACTCTATTTAGTAAACAGCATTTGAAATTAGCAATGGAACAGATTCTGTAAATGGGAGTAAAGCACAGCATGTATTGCCTAATAGCTGTCACCATGATCTTTAACTTTTAAATCCTCTGCACCTAATTCATAATGTAATTCAGAAATAATAGGAGCAGAAGAATTATTTTTTTAATTTAAATTTAATCAGTTTGAATAGTTTAATATAAGGGAAGAAGGGATATTTTCTCATTAATTCTATAGGGAGGTAAGGATCAGCTCTTTGCAGTGAGATACAAAAGGTCAAGCTCGCTGTATCTTGTGGTGTAATAAAATATCCCTTACTAATTTTTTTTAGAACTTGGAGGACCTTCCCAGTCCTAAACAACACCAGTTTTGGTACATGGGCAACGTATGAGGGTTTTGACCACACAACTTATGTGACCCTCATGCACAAAGAATCAAAGAATAGTTTGGGTTGGAAGTGACCTTAAGATCATCTAGTTCCAACCCCCCTGCCATGGGCAGGGATGCCTCACACCAAACCATGTCACCCAAGACTCTGTCCAACCTGGCCTTGAACACTGCCAGGGATGGAGCATTTACCATTTCTCTGAGCAACCTATTCCAGTGCCTCACCACCCTCACTGTAAAGAACTTCTTCCTTCCTTATATCTAATCTAAACTTCCCCTGTTGAAGTTTAAACCCATTACTCCTTGTCCTACCACTACAATCCCTAATGAACAGTCCCTGTCCAGCACCCTTATAGGACCCCTTCAGACACTGGAAGGCTGCTAGGAGGTCTCCACTTCTCCAGGCTGAACAGCCCCAACTTTCTCAGCCTGTCTTCATACAGGAGGTGCTTCAGCCCCCTGATCATCCTCATGGCCCTTCTCTGGACTTGCTCCAACAGCTCCATGTCCTTCTTACGTTGAGAACACCAGAACTGCACACAGTACTCCAAGTAGGGTCTCGTGAGAGCAGAGTAGAGGGGCAGGATCACCTCTCTCGACCTGCTGGCCACATCTTCCCAGTAGACTGTGAACTGCTGACAGGAATAAAGTTTTTCCACTTTGAAAACCTTACCTGTTAATCTACATGTGCTAGCACTGACTCTATTCTTTCTGTCAAGTTTTCAGAGTTCCATCAAATAAGCATCTTCTTCGAGGGAGAAAATCTACTGTAGCATCAGCACTTATAAATGTCAAGTTTCCAATGCTCACCTTTAACACAGGCTTTTTTAAACTGTTTAAAATCTGCTTTAAAACGGTCCATGAAACAAATTGTTTAAAACCAAAATGACACATGACCTAAAAAAGACTGCTGTTAAGAACATTATTCTGAGTTATTTACTAGTCTATGTTCAATCTCAAGACTCACTGTTAAAACAATGTGTTCTGCCAGTAACTTACTCCAGGGAAAAATTGGAAGCATTCTCCAAACCAGTGTCTGCATGTCCAACAGGCTCAACTCTGCTGTTGTCCTCTTCAGTTCGATCTTCATCCTAGATATTAAAAGCAGAAGAAAAAAAAAAAAAGCAAGGAAAAAATAAATTAAACCTAGGTTTAATAGGTTAACTCATTTCAATAATGCCATTTTACCATCTTCATATTACTGGATTTACCACATGTGCAGTGAAAATGTGTGCTTCCACAACTACAAAAATCTTTTATGTTGCTGTCTAAAACTTGTAAATTGGTTTTTGTCACTTTATGAATTTTTGTAATGGTATTTATAGTTTCGTCAGTTTTAGATAATAATTTTACTACAACAACACTACAGAGGCTCTCACGGTCAGCATTGTTTTAAAAGGTAGACAAGTAAAAGCACCAAATCAGCTGACACTCAGCAGACTCCCTCCAAGCAGGTTACTGGGGACTCAACCAAACACACAAGGCAGCTCCCTAAGAGTCATTTGCAAAGAGTTAGAAATGTAGCTTGTATTACACCGTAAAATGCCAAGACCTTTTTAAACACTTTATCACAGGTGTTTATTAATAGCACACCAGAAAAAGCTGATGACAAAGAATTACGTGGGGCTGTAATTCTAACAAAATGATTTTATTTTTAATTTGACTTTCCAAAAAATACACACATTATTCACCAAATGCATAATTTTAATGTCAAAATTGTAATGCTGTACCTTCAAATTTAGATCAAGGTAATTCAAGGACTAAAAGTAAGATCTAAACCCATTCTTATACCTGTGTTACTCATTAGAAGCTTATGCTTTTAATTACCCATGTGATGTGACCAAACAGAAAGTATTATCAGGTGTGAACAGTAGGTTTCAAACATGAATTTAGATTCTAGAGCCAGAGCCACCAGGTCATTAAAATAAGTGACAGGTTATGAGTTCAGCACACAGAGTCAGACAACATATTAAATTATCGAAGAGATGTTAAAGGCAGGTAGATGCAGTTGGTAATGTCCAATCGATATTTCGCCTAAGAATGTGCAAAAGCAGGAGGCTGGGTGCATCAAGATTCCATGGGCTGTAGATATGCCTCATGCATGCTGGGTAGCAGCACACTGTGTGAAGCCAAGCCACTTGAAGATTGATGATCCTGTGTTTTGAGAGGCTTTAATACACACTTCTTCGTCATCTACCTCTGCTAAGCGCTAGGCAAGTAATACATTTCAGAGGTTAACCAGCATCTTGAACCTGCCTAGAACTGCATTATGAATGTAAACAAGAACTCAAAATAAAATATTTTCCATATAGTAAGAGTTGCTTATAAACCTTATAAAGGAAAAATCACATAATTCATCACTATAAGCTCATGGTTACATTTCTATATTTACCAATTTCAGCTGAAGTTCTACCAGTACACAGTTTAAAATTAAATATTCAAATCACCACGATAATTCTAAAGTTACATGCAGTAAGGTATATATATGAAAATCAGAACATCTGGAGTCGTTTCACATTAAAAAGAAATGTTCCACCTTTTTTCCTACATTTTGCAGATTGCTGTTGCCATGGATTTCTTGTTTTGAAGTTAGGGAGCCTGGTGATTGTAGAAAACTACGTATTTATATTGCACTGAGGCTATTATCTACAAGTCTAAAATCAGAGTTCCTGATGAAACACAATTTTGAATCTCATCTATGATAAAAGGTCATCACAAATGAATGTGACTTTGTTAATACAGTGTTTTTGGCAATTTTCCATGCGTGCTTTTTTCAAGAAAACATACCATAAGTATACACATGTAAGAAGAGAATGAAGTAATAACAATCCTACCTATTAGTAGATACGCCTCTGCTAAAAAATAAATGTCTTCCTTTATGCCGTTTCATTTTAGCAGACATATAAAATGTAAGCACCATTCATCTAGTATCATTTGGATCCTACACTTCACCATCTTTCGTCTCCACAAGTTTTCCTCTTGACCAGTTTAAAGTAAGCCTGTAAACAACACTCCCCTTCCTGTAAGTTCCTTTGGACTTGCTCTTAACAGACCCACTTTCAGTGTCTCCCTTAGATACAGCCTGCCATGCAAGACTCAAATCCTTGTGCAAATCCTTCTTTCTGCCACTTCCTAGCCTTAATAGTATCTTTGTTCTCATTCACAGAGCCTCCAAATATCAGCTCACACTTAAGCCTCCCCACCTGCTGCACATCCCAGCTTTCTTTCTGTCCTACCCAGTAGTCCAGAGGTTTATTCTGACAAGGGAAGGAGCATCCCCTTGCCTGACCCTGAGTACTTTCAAGAGGAAGCCAAAGCCAACCTACTTGCCTCCTGCCTATACTGTATCTTTTAATATTAGGATATAACACATCAGAAACTGCAAATCCAAAGCTATGTAAAACAGATGCTATCTGGCACCATCACATCTACTTTTTGTGCCTTTTGTACTGAGAATTATAAACACAGCAAGTTTTGGAACCAGACTCACTGTCAGTTATCCAAGCAATTAAGAAACAGCAGCTCCCACACGCCTCTGTCTAGTTTTTCCCGGACAGCAGACAGATCTGTATCAAAAACATGCATGTGCCTGTAAATAGGTGCTTAGAGGGGGAATCACAACCATAACGAAAGCCCTACTGCCATAATCAACAGATGTATGAGGTACCCTTTTAAAAATCTTTAATATTACAGTAATCAGGCTCTCTTTTCTTCTCAAAATAACACAGATTTTGATTTACATTGAAGTGAATGGAGAGAAAAATTGGACACCTGCAGAGGGATTTGACTTAAAATTCTGATTTACTAAGAAAAGTAACTAGCTGTGAAAATCTCTGCATCAAGCAATTATTTCTTTATTTGGAAAGTAGCTTTCTTCTGAAAGGCAAATTCCACCTGGATGGGCTATAATGAAATAAAATGAGGAAAAGGACATTTAGAAGAACAAGAAAGTTTCTGAGAACCCAAATGAGTATTACTGAAGATATTCCTCAGAAAAAACTGGCATGAGCAAAATCCCAAACTTGTAAACACCAATCCCTGCTGTATCATAGAACCATAGAATGGTTTGGGTTGGAATGACCTTAGGATCATCTAGTTCCAACCCCCCTGCCATGGGCAGGGATGCCTCACACCAAACCATGTCACCCAAGGCTCTGTCCAACCTGGCCTTGAACACTGCCAGGGATGGAGCATTTACCACTTCTCTGAGTAACCTGTTCCAGTGCCTCACCACCCTCACTGTAAAGAACTTCTTCCTT
>NW_009925969.1:42567-59327 GCF_000696875.1 Nestor notabilis | reverse complement strand
GAGCAGGCTTGTGTCTGGAGTTGGCCGCTTCACGTTGCAGGAACTCGGTTATGACATGCTCTCCTCCACTTGTTTGCTGGAGGAGAGGTGGTCTGACCGGCTGTGAGGAGAACCGCCCCCAGTTCAGGGATAGAGGAGTGTTTACTCGGCCCGGAATCCAGAGGAGATTTGTTAGGGACCATCAGCTAAAAGCGTTCATTTACTTCCACCCGAGCAAAAATGTATTAACCTGTAGTTACACTGTCCAGGATGGGTTTTGCACCTGGGCGAGGGCCTCCTTGGGGGCGTTTCTTATGTTTACGTTGGTGTTGTGCCTGTAGTAGGTTCACTTGAACTGCTTGTCTTTTGCCATGGTGACTGCAGTGGAACTGAGTTCTCTCAGAATGCTTTGTGCTACAGATATGCTCACAAATAGTGCTGGTGAATTAAGACTTTGTAAAGATTAGATTTTTGTTACGTAGCATGTGAATCTGTATGGTGCATGAAGATATAGAAAGGTCTAAAGTTTGCGTTACAGATGATGTTAAGTATGTTATAGGATGTGTTTGAAAGCTTAAGAGGCTAAGTTTAGGTCCTTTTTTTCTTTTTGTACTCTGGCATGTTCAGATATATCTTTCTTTCAGTGTAGTACCTGATTTGCACTTGTCTGTCTACACAGGTGATTTAGAGGAATGATTTTTGATTAAAAATTCTGTGACACTCTAAGTAATAAAAATAAAGGCCTGTAGCAGTAAAGAGTGCTGTCAGACTGCTACTGTTCTCTATTAATGCACAAATCATGAAGACTGTGTATTTCCTAGATGTAAATTTCATTTGGAAGTATGCATATTTAAACCTGTGTAAGCAAATATTTGTAATAAAAGTTTATTTGAGTCAGACCTACACAGAATAGATTTCTTTCTCACCCATTAAAGAAAGGAAAATGTCTGGTAAAAGTTGTTTAGAGAAATCATTATTTTGAAGTTGTATTAAAATGTGGGATCAGGAAACTTCTGTGAAATATGCCTATTTTCTTAATTCCTTTGCTGACTCAGTGAATTGCAGTGCAATGTAGGTAGTATCAAAAGTTCTTGACGCATGAAAGCCTCATCAAAATATGACATACTTCTGAATTATCACCATGTTAAGCTAGCTGCTTCCAGGAAGATGTTTATTTCTGCAAAAGTAGTTTAGCATAAAAAAGGAAAAACACTGATAATCATGTGATGAAATCCTGATACGCTCCATCCCTGGCAGTGTTCAAGGCCAGGCTGGATGGGGCTTGGATCAACCTTGTCTAGTGGATGATGTCCTTGCCCATGGCAAGAGGTTGGAACTAGATGATTTTAAGGTCCTTTCCAACCAAAAGCATTCTATGATTCTCTGTATTGGGTTAGTTCAGAAAACACCGTTAATGGGTATTTGTAACAAAATGTTAAACTGGCATTGCTACCATTTTTACATTGTAATCTTCCTTGTTGTCCACAGCACTTGTGGAGTTGTGTGTGTTTTGATTCTTGTTTTCTTAGGAAAGCTTGAATAAAACAAAAAGTATTAGTGTGCTCTACAGCAGCAGAGGCCAGAATCCCATTGTACTGAGGACAATACACTTGTAAAGCAGACAGGCCCTGGCTTGTAGTATGTGGCATAACATTTGTTTGGCATCTGAGGTAGCTGGAATTGTGAATGTGATTGAAATTGTAAGCATAAACTTCACAGTTCAATGAAGACTTATCCTAGTATTTCTGAATAATATTTTGAACAAGTACGAAGAGCAAATTTGTTCTAATTCACTTATTCACTGGTACGTTAATGATCCACCTTCACTTCTATGGATAGGCCTGTAATTCTGATGGACTCCACTGCAGGTTTATAATGATGCTTCGGTCTTTTATCTATATGCTTAACAGTGTATTTGGACAGGTCCCAGAGGTCTACTTTACATTCATTTCAGTTGGCAAATGTATTAAAAACTTCAGTTAGTACCTTGAAACAACGTTTGAGTTACAGAAACAACTTTGGATGTGGGATAAATATAGGTAAAATCAAAACACTAGAGGAGGCAAATGCTAGATAACCTCAGCATTCTTTTCAGAACATCTGTGGAGAAGTGGTATTCTGAATGCCCTTAGAAGACACGCTAACCTGAGCTTAGGGTGGTACTTTTCATCAGTGTTTGGAACTTCAGCTTCTGGGGTTTTGATAGCCTGAACAACAAATACTTCATGATGTTTATCACGGGAGTATCCTGACGTGCTTGGAGTAATGCTGTGCACATCTAACATAGGGGCAGCTATATGTGTTTCAAAGTGTAAAATACAGTAGGTCTTGCAAGAACCTTGGCTGTCTTACAGGCCACACCTGGCTGGCTGTTCTTGTGGTATTTGTGCAACAGGGCTATAACTTATTTATATGGGAAATGGAGGTAATTATTAATAAGCTGGTAGTCATGAGTGGAATACTCTGCAAGGATGGCACAGTGGATCGCCATGTAATTGCTAAATTCTCGTGTGTCACAGTGGGAGAAAGTATTTGGTAATTCTGCTGCCAATGGTGTTAATAACTTTCAATAGTGTTAAACCAGCTTTTCAAATTTTATTATTTTCCAGTGTGATGTTTTGATACTAGGCCCTTATACAGCATTTGTTTGGTTGGTATGCTGGAGGGAAGGAATGGGATCCAGAGGGACCGTGGCATACTTAACAGGTGGGCCGATGCCATCCTCATGAAGTTTAACAAAGCCAAGTGCAAGGTCTGCACCTGGGTCAGGGCAATTGCAGTTACAGCTACAGGTTGGGCAGAGAAGTGATTCAGAGCAGCCCTGTGGAGAAGGACTTGGGGGTGGTGGTTGATGAGAAACTGAACATGAGCAAACTTCAGTGTGCGCTTGCAGCCCAGAAACCAACCGTATCCTGGGCTGTATCAAAAGAAGCATGACCAGCAGGTCGAAGGAGGTGATCCTGCCCCTCTACTCTGTTCTTCTGAGACCTCGCTTGGAGTATTGTGTACAGTTCTGGTGTCCTCAACATAAGAAGGGCATGGAGCTGTTGGAGCAAGTCCAGAGGAGGGCCATGAGGATGATAAGGGGGCTGGAGCACTTCCCATATGAAGACAGGCTGAGAAAGTTGGGGCTGTTCAGCCTGGAGGAGAGAAGGCTGCGTGGAGACCTCATAGCAGCCTTCCAGTATCTGAATGGGGTTTACAAGGATGCTGGCGAGGGACTCTTCATCAAGGACTGTAGTGGCAGGACAAGGGGTAATGCATTTAAACTTAAACAGGGGAACTTTAGATTAGATATAAGGAAGAAGTTCTTTACTGTGAGGGTGATGAGGTACTGGAACAGGTTGCCCAAAGAAGTGATAACTGCTTCAGCCCTGGCAGTGTTCAAGGCCAGGTTGGATGGAATCTTGGGTGACATGGTTTAATGTGTGGTGTCCCTGCCCATGGCATGGGGTTTGGAACTAGATGATCTTAAGGACCTTTCCAACCCAAACCAATCTATGATTTCAGGTGACTAAATATGTGACTATGGAAGAACACACACATGTGTGTCTTTTCATATGTACTTACAATTACTAAAACATGACCTGAAAAGTCTGTGTGTGCTTAGATGCTAACATACTGTGTTTTGTTTGTAATTACTGTAACATCAGCAGTGTCTCTCTGCTAGGCACTAAACAGACAAAAGAAAATCCAAGGTGATAACTGATTTGAGTATGAAATGATGCAATTAGTTGATACTATAGGAAAATAGAATACAGAGAAATAGTTCTGATCTCAAGGGTAGACTGAGGATGACTTGTCAGGAGATTAGTGTTAGTTACACTAAAATGTCCTACTCTGCCAGCTTAGTGCAGAGGTGAAATTTGTGAAACAATATGAGAAAAGTTTCTACAACCCAAGTTACTCTAAAACAACAGGAAAGCCCACTTACTGTTTTAGTTACTTTGTAGTTAACTTTATATCTTAAATAAATGTCTCTTCATCACACGTTTGGTGAGCAAGATATTTGTAGCTTGGTGACAGCATTAAGGAGAAAGATTGTGGTGTAAGATTCTGAGTAGTTCTTGGAGTCAGGAATCTGCAACAATGTTTTGAGGTGTAAAAATTGGCTCCTAGGATTGTTTACAGGATTGTAATAAGGTGCTTGAAGTGCAAAGTGGTTGTTTTTAAAAGGAGATGACAAAAACCAAATATTTGTTCCACACCCAGTAAAACTGATGCCATTTCATACAGCATATCAATTGTGTAACTTTTAGAAATTTTTAAAGAGGAAAAAAGTGTTAGTAGGAAAGTTGATCGGTAGGGAAATTGTGATTTGTCTTCTAAGTTATGTGAAAGTAAGCAAATAGTTACTGGGAGTCATGTTGTACTTCGTATCTTACTCTAAACATCAGTGATATAGAAAAAAAGCATACAGATTTCCCCTTTGTCCCTAACATAGTTATGTACAATTGATTCCAGCCTTGCAAGCAGAATAAATATCTCAAATTCTGAAGGGCTAATGAAGGGAAATGATCATAGGACTGGTAGGGACCTCAAACAGTTCTCATGTCAGGCTTTTCCTCCCTCCTAACCTTCCCCACAGATCCTTCACTAGGTGTTTGAATCCATTTTGCTGGGCTGTGTTGCTGATTGATATTCTTCAGCCTCCCCAGGCAATCTGTTATACTATGTTCCTACTGGTAGAAACCTTTCCCTTATGTTGTTTCCAAATGTCAGGGAAATCTTCCTTGCTGCCACTTTTTTGAAGTGTGGTACTTAAAACTATATGCAGAGTTCTAGATCTGGTTTTAACAGCAGGATAGAGGGGTTACATTTCCCGTCTTGTAGTCTTCACTCTAACACAGCTCTGTATGTTGCTGTTTGCCAAAACAGAGGGAACTGCTGCTCTTTTCCTTAGCTGCACATTGCCAGGTATTGCCCCTTTGGTTTCTTTTCTCATCTGACAATAATACTCTGTGCTTCTACTTTTTGAGAATGATCTTACTTTCTTCACAGGTGTGTTAGAATAACTTCACATTCAGTTTCTAAAATATAAGTTTTGAAGGCCCAACTGACTTCAGGGGAGCTCTCCTATCTGTCAACTGGATCAGGGGCTTTTGTTATTCTTGTATCCAAGATACAGAATTCTACTTATGAAAGGAAGAGTTCAAAGCAGTGAGTTCTTGCTGCTGTTCTGGGAGGGAAAGGTGGGGGGGGAAGCGAGGGGGGATTGATTCCAAAAATTACTTCAATTACTTTTGTAGTGGATAAGGATTCATTACATGTGTTGGCTTTACTTTGCTTTAATAAAGACACTTACATAAGCTGAAAGACAATAATGCAAAAATAAATATTTGTGCCTGATAGTTTGCTGAATTGTATCTTTCCATTATGTAAGAGTTTCATGCTACCTTGGAATTCTCTTACTGTACTTATCCAGGAGAAAGGAAGTGAATGCTTTAATTTCTTTAAGTGTGTTGAGGTCATCTGCATTGACAAGAGTAAATGTGAATCTTGTCTGCTTCAAGTATAGCAAGGGTTTTGCATTTTGTTTAATACTGTCTTTTATTTGCAAGTTCTTCTGTTTCAGCTCCAGAGAGATACTACTTCCTCTAGAAAGCTTGTAACTGGAACTGAAACAAATGCAAATGTGAAAGTTAGAGACAAAGGAAAAAGAGAGGACAGATTGACGGGTAGCAGCGTGCTTTTGGGTTTTGTAGTGGGTGAGTAATTTGAGTGTGAGGGAGGGAAGGAGACAGACTACCAGTATGCCTTTTATTGAAAATAAGGACTGAATTTCTGGGTGTCTTCTGAAAAGAAGTACATAAAAATTGCTACTTCCATGTCCTTAGTTTAGTACGTATATTTAGAATGCAAAAACCTGTGATGTTGTGGAGGAGAGAGTAATGAAGGTTCAGCTGATGACTAGCAGTCTGTGTTAATACAGAACATATCACTACAGGGACTACTGCCAAAGTTAGGCTTTTCATTATTAAAGTTGTAATACTAACTTTCTAAAGGAGGATGGGGGCTTGTTCTTAATTAGTGCATAATGCGTACGCTGTCCTTATCTTTAAAAGCTTTTAGTACTTCAGTTACTTAATCTTCCCTCCCTCTTGAGTTGAGATTTAATGTGGAATTTCTGCTGAAGCTATTTGTTGGGATAAAAACTGGAAAAGCAATTATTGTGGTAAGCCAGAGCTAGCAGCTGGTAAGAGAGATTTGCATGTCCTACCAAGGTCAGGATTGAGTCAAAGTCAAGGAAGAAGAAGTAGATGTATTCAAACTATTTACAGGTTTGAATAAGAAGATAAAGAGAGCTGGTCTAAAATTGGAGCAAGTCAGTGAAAATGAATGAGGACGAATGCAGAAGCTGAGTACAATGTTGGAGCAGCTAGATTGTCAGAGGAAAGTGAAAAGTCAGCACTTGAATGGTTACAGATCAGCACCAGTGAAGAGTGGATCTGTGGCTCAGGGATTCAGGGGCTTTGGCAGCAGCGTTTGTGTAGGGATTCCCACCTCAAGCTGCTTGCATCTGTCCTGGTTCTACCATGTCTGCTGTGCTAATGCAACTCTCTGCTGAGCTTTAAAAAAATCAAGACTGAATTAGACCCTCAAAGAAGGGTTTTTGGTAAAGCTGGGTAAGTTTATTCAGTCTGATTTACAGCTTGACAACCAACTACTGTAACCAGAGCTGTAGCTGTGTCAGAGCAAGCCAGCCTAACTCTGCCTCCGTGGCTGATACTTGTGTAAAGGGATTCTGTGCATCCATGTTGATTGGAAGAGCATGGGTGAAATAACAGGAACTGTGCAGTATGTTGAACTCTAGAAGGATGTCTAAGGATAAAAAGGATCTGTATCAAGATGGTGGTTTGTAGCAACTAGCCCATTCAGACACCTCTACATGAGCAGTGGTGACTGGACTTCACTTGTCGAAGGAGTTCTAGACTTAAAGCAGTTCTGTGTCTCTACTTCAACTCATGACTTTAGTGAATACTAATTGCCTTGTGAATATTTCACTTGGAGCAACCATTTAGACTTTTCTGCTTATACTTGATTTCACTATTGTTTGTATGGTGCCAGCACCTGTTCCCTTTAAAGTCTGGCAAAATTTTTCATAATTTGGGTAGAGCTGTGAATTATATGTAGTGATGGTGGAAGGTCACTAATTGAGGTTAGGAGTATGCAGATAATGTCCAAAATACTGACTTGCTTCTTTTAGTCTGCGTATGGACTAATGCTTTGATGTAGAAATTGAACTGTGTATGGATTGTAATATTTCAGAACCTCAGTTCTAGACAAAACTGTAAATGTCTGGGGAAGTGGAAAACAGAAACTGGTATTGAAGTTGAAGGAAGCTGCTCTTGGCTTGCTGGTGTTTACTCCATCTTTTGCTATTTAGGAAGTCTCAGATCAGTATCAGAATATTTTGCAATGATCATGCAAAGAACAATCTGTTACTAATCTTTGGTCTGATTTGATACTCCATGGAGACTGGAAACTTGCCCCATGATAAAAATTGCAGTGGAAGGGTGCTGTGGAACTAAATCCCTCCTTCAGCCCTGGGAATATAGAACCTTCCTCTGCTCACCTGTTGCCAACTGACTGGCTGTGCATTGCTGCTGTGGTTTGCAGCCCTGCTGCTGCAGGGAGCATAAGCTGGTTCTGATTTCTTCCTGCTGCTGGAGCTGAAGGCTTCTGTGGATAGGGCAGCCTTTCTCTTAGGGAGAGGGCTGCAAGGCACATGGGAGAGTGTACACAGGTGAGGGCAGTGTGGAGCAGAGAATGAGAGAACTGACTTAGAAGTGTCAGTATCTAATTTGGTACTGGATATTAGTGTCATAACACTGCCTTGTATTGCAGTTTTACTGTTGCTAGCATTGTTTCTGGTTATATCAAAATTGATAGGGTCAGGCTGTTAGTGTAAGTATAAACATGCTGACAGTAAGTGTGCACACACGCTTTTAAATTATAAGGTTAGTTTGGAGTGACTTAAGTAAGTGTGAAGAGCCTGGAAGTGTGTTTGAAATTCACAAAATAAAAATTTGCTGTGATTAATATTTTCATTAGCTCTCTAAATACTGTTAAATGCAGAATTATTCTTGTTATTAAAGTGGACAATAAGCATTTCCTTTATTCACATATCAGATTCACAGCATTCAGATATCTGTAATTGCCTATGCTGTGTTTCCAAAGTTAGGCCCACAGAGGAAGAAATGCCTGATTCATGTTTGCTGAAAGGATGCTTTGCACCATTGAGATTCCAGAGCCTTGAACTGGTCAATCTGTTTGAAAATTCAGCCAGCTGCTGTTTCAGTCATTATAAAAACAATCAGTTTCTGTAATCTGAGAGGTAAAAGAAAAGTTTTATTTTCATTTAAAGCTAATTCAGTGGTAGGCCAGCCTGCCAGCTTGTTGAACATGTACCACAGGATACTTTCAACCTCAGGCAAAGAAGAGGAACTATACTATATAAAAACATCAGCTTAGTGGAATCTATAGCTGAAAGGTGAGTGCAAAATTACCTGAAAGGTTAATGAAATGACAATAATGCCTGAAAAATAAATCCCTGAAGCATATTCCATTTTTAGTGTACATGTAGCTAAGCTGATATCACCTGTGGAAATAATCACCACTCAACTATCCTAGTGTTCTCAAATATCCTAGTGAACAGCCTGAAGTCTTTGCTAAAAGAAAGACTTTGAAGAGGGAACCTTTGCATGAATGAATCTAATCCTTTAGAAAAACATTTAGTTTTTGCTTATGTTTTGGCTGGGATAGAGTTACATTTCTTCATAGATGCTCGTGTGGGGCTGTGTTTTGGACTTTCTTGCTGAGAAAAATGTTGATAACACAGGGATGTTTTAGTTCTTGCTGGGCAGTGCTTATACAGAACCAACGCCTTTTCTACTTCTTACCCCACCCCACTGTGATCAGACTGCCCAGAAGCTGTGGAGGGACATAGCCAGCACAACTGATCCCAAATGACCACGGTGATGTTCCATGGCACCACGCTCAGCAAGAAAACTGGTGGGTGGAAAAAGCTGTTGGCCAAGCTGCTGTCTTTATCTCAGCCCGTGGGTTTTCTCACTTCTATCCTTCTGACTCACTCCCCTGTCCGACTGGGTGACAGGGGAGTGAAGGGCTGTTAGAGGTGCTTAGCTGACTACTGGGGTTAGACCATGGCGTACGGCTTTGAGATAAATCTCAGACAGTGAAAGGAGATTCTAGCTGAATGTTCATTGTTTTGAGTAGTAATTTGCTGGTCTGTGTAGTTTGAAGCTTGTTAGCTTAATAAAGTATTTAAATGATTTCAGCCTTAATTTGCTTATAGTGGTGAGAGAGGGAAATTGCCAGTAATATGTTGTTTTAAATTACTGAAATATTCCTCTCCCTTTTGGATTCTTCTGTGGCTTTCTTCTGTTAACTGAAATGGGGCAATTTCTCTACCATCCTGAGCAGTGTGCTTAGAAAACTGAAAATTTTCCATTCTAATTCAAATTTGTTTAATTTGTTTGCTCTGGGAAACTTTCAATGCCAACAGGAATGAAAGAGATGTGGAATATTGGTTACAGATTAAGAATATTGGATAATACAGTTTAAAAGATAATATGAATATTTTTTACCTGCAACTTTTGAGTTGATCAGGGATATGATTTCATAATGATTCAGAATTAGTTGGGTAAGGAAGACGGTGTTGAATGTGAGTTGATTTTAAGTTTCAGCCAAATGACATTCATATACTTCTGGGAGTAAATGCAGATTTATCATTTTATTTTTTAAGTTGGTAATCTAAACACTAATTGTGCATTCCTGTTTCAAACTTGGAATGTGAGATCCTGTTCCTTGCCTTGTGGAAGAAAATGGTTTCTGTAATTCATAGAAGTAAAAGCAAAAAGAGCAGTTGAGTACATTAAAGGAGATTTGGCTTTCCTTCTATGTCAGCGTTGGTGAGATTGAGACCAGAATGTACATACAAGTTTGGGGGTGTTTTGGGTTGTTTTTTTTTTAAATGCTGGGAAAAATCAGAGTGAAAAAATGTATGGGTTATTAAAAGATTGAAAAAACTCACTATTTAATATTTGAAGCTCATGTTGCATGTCCTAAAAAAAAAAAAAATCCAGTTATGTATCTTCAGCAGAAGATTATGACACCCACCCCTCCTTCTTTCCCTCTTTGGGATGAAAACCACTTGAGACTCTTCCCTCCTGGCTTCTTCTCCCTGCTCTGTTGCATACACTCATAATTCGGTTTTCCCTTTGTATAACGTATGTAACAGGCCTAGGAGGTGGAGTTTCCAGGGTTATGGAACAAGTTTTATTAGTGGAAGTTAAAAAACTCTGTTGCCACCTCCTTAAACTACAAAAAATGCCAGGTGGGTAAGGGAAGGTTTTCAGTATTTCAGCTCTTGGAACAAAGGCCACATTTTGTTCATATTAGATAAGCTGTGATTAGTTTATGTAAGTTTTAAAGTTGCTTCTGTGGACTAGACTCTGCTCCAACGAAATGGTGCCACACAGATATATCAGAGTAGTTGCTGGAGTCAAGAAGTCCAGCCTGCCTGCCCCTGTGGCAGTTGATACCGCCTCAGTCAGGAGTTCGGTGTGCAGTCACAATTGCTGCCTTGTATCTGCATGGGTGGTGGTGATTTGTTTGAGTAGTATTATAGATATGTCATGCACTACTTGAGCCCAGAAAGCTGCTTCTCTTGTTTCTAGTATGCAGGATTTGAGGGATTTGAGAGGATATGGGAGAACAAAAGGTAATGCAGAGGAAAGTAAAGGCAGGTGTCTGGGTTTCGGTGGGTGAGGACTGGGATCCTGTTGGAGGACTATGCATATAACTTGGCAGGGAACTCCAGTGATCTTAAATTTGGCTCTGTAAATTAGAATGGTTTTGAGATTTATCTGTAGGATTGTGTTCAAGGGGACGGGTAGTTTCTGAATGTTTGAGTGCTGGGTTGTTATCACATGTATGCATGGCTTTACAGTTAACCTTGAACACTGTGTTACTTCTGAAGAAAAGTGAGGTGTTTTTTTGCAGGAGAGGACAAATCAGTTATGCTAGTAAAATGGATTTGGGATAGATTCTGAAGCTTTCTGTGTTACAGCCTGTAGTTCACTGGCTTTAGGGAGTGAGTCCTTAGTTCAGTATTTGCAGAAGTAAAAAGGAAGCATGCTGCTCTGCATCAGTGACTAAGGCAGTGCCTGAGAAAGGCTGTACCTACCTGTTCATGCACTGTGCATTTTTAGGAGACACTTTCTCCTGGTTTTCTTAATCCAGCTCTGGTAATCTAAAATGCTTTTCTGCTTTATGACAGCTGCTAATGATCCTTTAAAGAATTCAGGTGACTGTAGTACCCTTTTGAAAGGATAGAGGTGTGTGTATGTATAAGCGTCTTTGGCCTGAGAATTGAATAACTAACCTGTTCTCATACCTTGATTATTTAGTCACTGGTGTGTTGCATCTGTAAGACTAGTCAGTTTTGCAGAACTGTGACTTGTCAGCAGGTATTGGGTGTGTTTTGAACAGGCCTACCAAACTGAGCTTCTGAAAGAAGACAGAGTAATACCCAGTTCTATGGTTGTGCTGTCCTGGAAGGACTTGAGAGAGGTTATTATGTGTCTTGGGAACTTGACTGCCTAACGGTTTCTTTGTAAATTGGTCTCTGTGTTCACACGACTAAATGCTTATTTTAGGCATGCAGGCAAATGAATGCATGACTCCTTCTCTTAGTTTGAGGTATTTTGTATCTAGGTAGGAGTTAACCTCTCCTGTAAACCAGATATGACAGACCAACTTTTAGTAAATGGTGAAAGCTTTCAGTATATTGATCCAATGTATCTTTCTCAGGGCAGAAGAATAACTGCATGATGTATCCTAAGGATAGTTGAACACAAGATGGAACAAAAAAAACTGTAGTGCATTACACCCAACTTTAAAGATTCTTTGTGTGCTGTGAACATCAGTTTTAAAAAATAAAACATTTGCTTTCAGAGAGTTTGACTATCAGGAGCAGACATCTGGTTTTGAACAATACTGGTCTTTTAGAGTACAAACTAAAACTAAGATTAGGCAGTTATGTTGTAATTTTTTTATTTCAACCACTTGTACTGCTGTGTTTGAGGGCAGATTTCTCTGTTGCTATGCCAGTTTACTAATTCTAAGTGTTTGATTCTGCTCTAGGTTTGGATGTGGCTGCTTATTTTCAGCTCCCTCTGTCAGTCTGCTAACCAGCCGTGTCATAATCAGTGAAAATTTAAGAATTATCACAGCTTATTTGAATAAAAATGACTTGCTGGTTGACTTAGAAGGATATGAACTGGCTGGCTAACTAAGAAAATTTTCAGTCCCCTTTTTCTTGCATTAGTTGCAGAGACTTTTTTTTTTTTTTTTGGCAACGATGTTAGAGAGTTTTCAACTTTCAAAAGATTGCGAAAGTATCATAGTTAATAACAAATTGCTAATTTTAACTTCTGTTATTTAATGTGGATGGGCAGGTTTGGACAAATACCTAAAAATACTTTAAAAGATGATGATAAGTAGTCAAACTACATAGATAAATGAGAAAAAAGCCTCTGATACCTGCTAACTTTTTCTGAAAATATTCAACTGAGTGGCATCCCAGATCTGTAGAAATAAGCAGTATCACCATATTGCATTTAGTGAGGGGCATGTTTGGACTTATACAGTGTTCATGGAACTGGGCTGTGGTTTGAGAGATTTTATATGTGGGAAGAAGAGTGAAAGGTAGACATGACTAGGATTACATGTTTTAAGGGAGATTTAGAGCCATAGATATTATGTGATGAATAATAGCACAACATTTTTGTAGCAAATGGTTTCTTAGAATTGGCTAAAGATAACAAAAAGTAAAGCTGACAGCTTCACTCCTCATGTTTATAATTGTCTTTAAATGTTGCAATTTTAAGCAGTAGAATTGTAAGTATTTGACTTCTAATTTTAAGCACTGCAACAAGTATTGTCACTGTTGCTGTCAATTCACCTGAGAATGAAACTGATATTTTAAACTCATGTGGCAGGTGTTTTGTTGTGAGTGTAATCTTGTTTATTTTACCCCAATTGTATCTTTTTCTATGTCAGGGTGAAAGAGAAAGTGATTGTATCATATTTCTTTTCCTGGAACTTGCTATTTTTTTTTTTTATTTTTTTTTTCCTTAGGCTCTGGATCTTCCACCAGAATTATACAACTCATGTTTCTGTGTTTATTTTTTTTTTCTTGTGTGTGTTTTGTGTAGTTTGTGTTGTGGCTTTTTTTTGGGGGGGGGTGGGGAGGAGAGGTGTGTGGGTTTTGGTGGTTTTTTTGTTTGTTTTGGTTTTTTTCTATTTTTTCCGTGGAAATTTGACTGATGTGCAGAGTTGCTAGGAAATGTTTTCAGAATTGCCATGCTGGTAATTGTAGACCAAAATCTTACAGAATGTTATGTGTCTGAACCTCTTAAGACTAGCTCCTACCAGAAAGTCTAGCTTACAGTAGGTAGCTTTCTTCTATTTACTTCATTAAAGCTTTTAAAGGATCATATGATTTACAAGAGTGCATGCCAAGAAAATACTCCCTTTTTTTTTTTTTTTCCCCCCTTGCATTTTATTTTTGTGAGTTATGCTAGGTTAGAAAACTTAACAGAGTTAGTTTCCTGTATGTCAGCCCTAATAAAGAGGCAGCTTTAACAGTAAGGCTAGTTTAAAACAAAAAAAAACCCCACCAAAACAAAAAAAAAGCAAACAAAAAAAAAAACCAAAAAAAAATCCCAACAAACAAAAACCCCTACTTGGACTCTTTGATAGCTGGTACATGTGTGCAGTTGTATCTTTTAGGCAGTCCACATAGTGGTTTTTCTGCTTGAAGCTGCATAAAATAACTGCTAATAAATTGTATTTTTGCATATAGATATTCGCTTTTAAAAAGCAGTGGAGAGATCAGTTTCATAGTTGGGAAAGAAAAAAGCTTTCTTTTCTGAAGTTCAGAAAACTGTGTTAAGGGTTGCAGACTTTATTTTCATGGACTTCAGCGTCTCCTTTTCAATTTGACTCCTTGAATGACTACACTGTTAATTCCATATCAAGTGAGTTAGAGGGACACAAAAAGCCACTGAGCATCTGAAATACTGAACTTCTAAATGCATTTGTACAAGCAACACCCTTTGGATATGAACCCTTCTATTGAGCTATTAATAGCAAGTCTTTTGGGGGCCCTGGTTTTGATTTATGAGACAGTAGTAAACCAAAACAAACAACAGAAATGTCCCAGAAAGTGAACCTGTGTGGATTTTCACTGTATTTCTGATTTTAAATCAGGTGCTAGAGAATAAATCAAGAGAATGAAACTCTGCATCTTAACATCCCTGGAAGTGTTCATGGACAGGGCTTTGAGCAACCTGGTCTAGTGGAAGGTGCCCCTGCCCATGGCAGGGAGCATGGAACTAGATGAGCTTTGAGCTCCCTTCCAAATCAAACCATTCTGTGGTAATAGCTGATTCTACTGCTGTATTAAAATCTCCATTATAATATTGGCAGCTTTCCCCCACTGTTTTTCAAATTTACTTATACAACTTACCTCATGTTTTCTTGGCAAAAGCATTAAGATCCATTAATACAGAATGCTGCTATAAATAGGAACCATATGTGGACAATTGCCTTGTATGGCCATGCCTACACATGTTACCTAGTGTGAAGAATAAAGCCTTCTCTCTGGGACTTGGGACTCTTGTTTTAGAAGGTGTGACTTGATCAATTGTACACTTTCCATCACAGAGGTAAGCCAGCCAGGGCTAGCTCAATTTTGTTGCATTTCCTGAAGTCTTTTCCATTGTAATGCTTGCAGACTTTTTTGTAAGCTGACAGATGTGTTGTGTCACAGCTACATGCAAAAGTGTATTGCATTTAAAAAAAAAAAAAAAAACAAAACAAAAAAACAAGTGACATCTGGCTCCAAACTTCAGGGAAATAGGAAATTCTTGCTAAAAAATTATATTAAAGAGTTGGAGAAGAGGGAAATTATCAAGTCATAGTGTTGTCTAATGAGTCTCTTTTTCCTCCATAATCTTACACAGCAATGGATCAAGAAGCTGGCAAACCTGCCTGGCCCAAACCATCAAGAAGATATCAGACTATTACAGGTAGAAGATATGGAAGAAGATACGCCTATGTTGGTTTTACACCATCTTCAAATACCCAAGTCAGAGATGAACATCAACATAACGAAGACTGCGAACGATTAGAATTGGAGGATATTCAGAAAGAGAATTCTTTACGTACGTGCATATCTTTGTGGATGTCCATTTAATTGCAAAATGAGATGCTTGGGAGTGGGAGGAAAAAGGCACACAGAGGAAACGTGAGGGGAAGGTGGTAACCACTTAACATGTATAAAGTACAATTCATCTGGCTTTATAGAATGAAACTTAGCATGAAGGCAAATTTAAGTATAGTTTATCTTAGACTCTTTAGTTTTGCCTGAGGTTTCCTGAATACATTAATGCTTTCTGACCAACAAGATAACCAAAACATTGTATAATTCAATTTTTGTCTTCAAATCAAATAACAAATCACATTTGGGAGAGAATACCTAATCTAATCTGTTTGGAACTAGGCTATGAAATATTTGACATATGGGCCAGGTTGTTCTGTCTTGGTCAACTGTCAGTTACGATGGGATTTAGTTTAAGCCTATAAAACATCTTTAAAGGTTATCTTTCTATTTATCTCTACCAGTCAGAGCAGTGCCCTTATTTAATGAATATGAAAAGCTATTATGTCCCAAAATGTCTTTTTATGTTTTCAGCATTTGAATAATAATTTCATACAGAAATACAAAATGGCTCATTGGATTAAACTTGGTCCCATCTCCTTGAATGTATGAGCTTTTCTGCTAAAAAAAAAAAAAAAAAAAAACCAAACAAAAAACCAACCCCCCCCCCCCCCCCCCCCCCCCAAAAAAAAAAACTACTAACACCAAAACAACAACCAAAATAACCAACAAAAATCAACCAAACAACAAACCACTCTTTCTGATATAGTCTCAGATCTTCCAAAGCTGCAGGTCCTGCACTTGGGTCACAACAACCCCATGCAACGGTACAGGCTTGGGGTTGCTACAGCTGGAAAGCTGCCTGGTGGAAAAGGACTCAGGGTGTTGGTCAACAGCCATCTGACTATGACCTGGCAGTGCACAGCAGCATCCTAAGCTGTATCAGCAATGGTGTGGCCAGCAGGACCAAGGTAGTGATTGTCCCCTGTACTGGGCACTGGTGAGGCCGCACCTAGAATCCTGTTCAGTTTTGGGCCTCTCACTACAAGAGAGACATTGAGGTGCTGGAGCAGGTCCAGTGAAAGGCAAGAGAGTTGCTGAGGGGTTTAGAGAACAAGTTGTGTGAGGAGTGACTGAGAGGACTGGTTTAGTTTGGAGAAGAGGAGACTAAGGGGAGACATTATTGCTCTCTACAACTGCTTAAGAGGAAGTTATAGTGAGGTGGGCGTCAGTCTCCTGAGTAGCAGAGGAAATGGCTTTGAGTTGCACCAGGGGAGGTTTAGATTGGATGTTAGGAAAAATTTCTTCACAGAGATTGTTGTCAGGCATTGGAACAGGCTGCCCAGGGAAGTGGTTGAGTCGCCATCCCTGGAGGTATTTAAATGACATGTCGATGTGGCACCTTGGGACACAATTCAGTAGTGAATTTGGCAGTGCTAGGCCAACGGTTGGACTTGATCTTCAGGGTCTTGTCCAACCTAAATGCTTCCATGATTCTATCCAGTAGCATCTTACACACCCCCCCCCC